>NW_026607139.1:80000-215000 GCF_029890125.1 Rhinichthys klamathensis goyatoka | reverse complement strand
CAAACACACCCATACAAACACACTCACACAAACACACTCAGCATCACAAACAATCACAAACACACTCACACACACAGCATCACAAACACACCCATACAAACACACTCACACAAACACACTCACAATCACAAACACACTCAGCATCACAAACACACCGTCACAAACACACTCAGCATCACAAACACACTCACACAAACACACCCAGCATCACAAACACACCCACACACACCATCACAAACACACTCAGCATCACAAACACACTCAGCATCACAAACACACTCAGCATCACAAACACACTCACCATCACAAACACACTCAGCATAACAAACACACTCAGCATCACAAACAATCACAAACACAAACACACTCACACAAACACACTCACAATCACAAACACACTCACCATCACAAACACACCCATACAAACACACTCACACAAACACACTCACACAAACACACTCACACAAACACACTCACCATCACAAACACACCCATACAAACACACTCACAATCACAAACACACTCAGCATCACAAACACACCCATACAAACACACTCACACAAACACACAAACACACCCAGCATCACAAACACACCCACACACTCAGCATCACAAACACACTCACCATCACAAACACACTCAGCATAACAAACACACCCAGCATCACAAACACACACACCATCACAAACACACTCACCATCACAAACACACTCGCCATCACAAACACACACACCATCATAAACACACTCACACAAACACACTCAGCATCACAAACACACCGTCACAAACACACCCATACAAATACACTCACACAAACACACCCAGCATCACAAACACACCCACACAAACACACTCAGCATCACAAACACACACACCATCACAAACACACTCACCATCACAAACACACTCAGCATAACAAACACACAAACACACTCAGCATCACAAACACACTCAGCATCACAAACACACTCAGCATCACAAACACACTCAGCATCACAAACACACCCATACAAACACAAACACACTCAGCATCACAAACACACCCATACAAACACAAACACACTCAGCATCACAAACACACACACCATCACAAACACACTCAGCATCACAAACACACAAACACACTCAGCATCACAAACAATCACAAACTCACCATCACAAACACACCCATACAAACACACTCACACTCACAAACACACTCACCATCACAAACACACCCATACAAACACACTCAGCATTACAAACACACTCAGCGTCACAGCCACACTCACACAAACACACACAGCATCACAAACACACTCAGCATCACAAACACACTCACACAAACACACACAGCATCACAGACACACTCACACAAACACACTCACACAAACACACTCACACAAACACACTCACACAGACACACTCACACAAACACACTCACACAAACACACTCACACAAACACACTCACACAAACACACCCAGCATCACAAACACACCCACACACTCAGCATCACAAACACACTCACCATCACAAACACACTCAGCATAACAAACACACCCAGCATCACAAACACACACACCATCACAAACACACTCACCATCACAAACACACTCGCCATCACAAACACACACACCATCATAAACACACTCACACAAACACACTCAGCATCACAAACACACCGTCACAAACACACCCATACAAATACACTCACACAAACACACCCAGCATCACAAACACACCCACACAAACACACTCAGCATCACAAACACACACACCATCACAAACACACTCACCATCACAAACACACTCAGCATAACAAACACACAAACACACTCAGCATCACAAACACACTCAGCATCACAAACACACTCAGCATCACAAACACACTCAGCATCACAAACACACCCATACAAACACAAACACACTCAGCATCACAAACACACCCATACAAACACAAACACACTCAGCATCACAAACACACACACCATCACAAACACACTCAGCATCACAAACACACTCACCATCACAAACAATCACAAACTCACCATCACAAACACACCCATACAAACACACTCACACTCACAAACACACTCACCATCACAAACACACCCATACAAACACACTCAGCATTACAAACACACTCAGCGTCACAGCCACACTCACACAAACACACACAGCATCACAAACACACTCAGCATCACAAACACACTCACACAAACACACACAGCATCACAGACACACTCACACAAACACACTCACACAAACACACTCACACAAACACACTCACACAGACACACTCACACAGACACACTCACACAAACACACTCACACTCACACAAACACACTCACACAGACACACTCACACAGACACACTCACACAGACACACTCACACAAACACACTCACACAGACACACTCACACAGACACACTCACACAAACACACTCACACTCACACAAACACACTCACACAGACACACTCACACAGACACACTCACACAAACACACTCACACAGACACACTCACACAAACACACTCAGTGACTTTTGGAACATCAAATAAAACATCATGATATCTCAAAAACAGGAGAACACTCACAAATACTGGAACTCAGTAATAAACAAATTCCTCCAGCTAGAAATATTGAATCATGTCACTAGTAATGGTTGCAGGATAATCAGCTCATCATCTTCTATTTACTTCACATTATGAGCATGGCCGTAGCCAGCTATGAGGTCACCGAGGTCCGGACCTCGGTCATTTTTTTTACATTCAAAAATAAAATGTCAAGCTCTCTGAATGATTAATTAGCAGTGTTTAAACCACCTCATATGAGTGTTTGCAATTCATGTTGCTGCGAGAAGCTGGCGCAGTGAACTGAACGGGGCTTGAGAGCGCGTTGTGAACGCGGGTGCAGCCTCCGTGTTGCCAGATCCACCTAATAGAAAGGTGGCAGTAGTCACCTGTTTTTCTGATTTAATGTGACACTTTAGGAAGTTATTAATGTGGAAAGGTTTAGTGATATATTAACCTTATTTCCAAAACACAAGCTTTGAACTTATTTCGGATTATTATTATTATTTTGTTTTGCTTGTTTTTCGTAGCAATATCTGGCAACATTTAACTGTCGGCATTAATACATTTAAAAAAAAAGAAGCTTATAGACAAACTGTAATTGCATAAAGCTACCACATTCGGTAAGACAAACGCAATGACAATCGATTATCTGTAAGAAATGTATAACACTATCAAAAACAATAGCATAAAACAGATCTGTATGTTAGCCTACAGAATGAAATTTGCCAAATAACTTACTGGCCAGCTGGAAGACGGCTCATGCTGTTTAGTTAACCTTTCACAAAGCCATCATAAAAACATTAATTAAAGCAGTGTTTCTCAACTAGCAATCTATTCAGTCAGCATATTTGTGTTTGATCTGTGTGAATTTCGTCCGAATTTGACGAGTGATTAAAAGATGGCTAATTCGTAACAGTTCGTACGACCTCACTCGTACGAATTAGTACGATTTTTGCTAAAACGTACATATTTGACGAGTTGCCCAATTCGTATGAATTCGTACGAATGACCCTGACCCCGCCCCTAAACCTACCCATCACGTGGGTTTAGACAAATCGTACAAATTCGTACGAATGAGGTCGTACGAATTCGTACGAATTAGCCATCTTTTAATCACTCGTCAAATTCGGACGAATTGGTCGTGAGATTGCGTTGCACTTGCTAGACCTACTTTTTCTTTGCACAAAACTCTCCAGAAAGTGCCATTTTGGTTTATTTTTCACAAAAAAAATCCCGGGGGGGCAAACCCTCGGACCCCCCTAGTGAGAGACTACCCCACACATAATTAAATCCAAATTTAACCCCTGTATATATATATATATATATATATATATATATATATATATATATATATATATATATATATATATATGCCAAATTCCATTAAAAAAAAGGGTCACAGCTTAATGTCCATTGGGAAATGTGGGTCCAATGGCCAAACCATTATTATAGCAAAATTCTTTACACAACACCCCGGACCTCACTAATTTTCAAACCCTGGTTACGGCCTTGATTATGAGATATTATGATTATTCAATCAAAATCTCAGCTGCTGAATCACAACAATAATGTTTCAATTCATTAAGCTTAATACCATTCATAATTGAAATATAAACTCATTTTTAATGTACTATCTTTCATAAGATTATTACTCCCACCCTTACAACAAATCACTGGTTTACTGTGTAGATTTACTATAATATACATATATATATATAATAATGGTACTGAATGAATGCCATATTTAAGTAACGTTACTATGATATACAGACTAATGGTGAATGACATTCAGAGCTGATGCTTTTGTTTTAGTGCAACAATTTGTAAATGGAAAACTTTTGCAGGTGGAATCAACACGTGTTTAGATGATACACTCTATTTAATTTAACAAAGTTGCCTATGACGTGTGACACACACACACACTCACTCACTCCCACACACACACACCGCAGTCTAATCTTATTCTCTAAAGGGGATCATGAGACTTTAAGAAGATCACATGGAACAAAGCACTTACTCTGAATTAATATCAGCAAAGCCACGGACGCAAACATTTTATCCACACACACGATGAACTTTATATCCACACACACGATGAACTTCACGGAAGAATCCAGGAATAGTCGCTTATAAATCCAGTGTGTCGCGCGCGTTTCCGAAACTGTGTTTGATTCGCTGCGCGCGCGCTGATGAACAAACTCACTCACTGACCGGACGCGTGTGTGTGTGTGTGTGTGTGTCTCTCTCTTTCTCTCTCTGTGTGTGTGTGTGTGTGTGTGTGTGTGTATGTGTGTGGAGCAGAGGGCGGGAACAAGACTAATTTAACATTACACAGACTCTTTACCATTTAACCATGCCAACACAAGATCAGATATTGGGATTATTATTATAATAATAATAAGTGTTATAAAGTCTGTAGACTTGATTTCTCCCCCATACGAAACCAAAAAACATGCGTTTGTACATAATAACCATAAACAGACCGTTCTGCTAAAGAACTATTTTAATTGGCGGAAGCATTGTCATTACTACTTTTTTCTTTAAAATAACATGTATAGCCGAACTGTGACTGAACACTGTATTTGATGTGCCTAGGAAGAACCGGTTGAATGAACCATGTAAATGTGAAGTTAATGATGGTGGATAAAAGACTTGTCTACTGTTTGGCGAACAGCCTCAAGGTAGATTTGTTCCAATCAAAAGCCTGTTTATAAGGAGCTTCACTGACATCAGTGATAATGATCGACTGAAATCAGACATGAAAGGAGATAATTACTCCAGTCAGTCATGGAAACACACACACACACACACACAGCATGGATGGACACATCCTGCTCATCATGAATATTAAAAAGATAAAGAAAGAATAATGCACAGGGCCAATATAAAAATGATAAGCAGAGCAATATTGTTTATTTTGGTTCATTCCTATTAACACTCAAACACACACTCCTGTGTGATAAAGCTGTTTGACTAACAGTGTGTGTTTGCTTTGGGAAGAACAGCTGACGAGTGTAACGTCTGGATTTCACATGCTTAATGCACAGCAGCACCTATCCAGACATCTCCATCTGTGTGTGTGTGTGCGTGTGAGAGAGAGAGAGAGAGAGAGAGAGAGAGAGAGAGAGAGAGAGAGAGAGAGAGAGAGAGAGAGAGAGAGAGAGAGAGAGAGAGTGTGTGTGTGTGTGTGTGTGTCTAAGAGAGAGAAAGTGTGTGTGAGTGTGTCTGAGAGTGTGTGTGCGTGTATGTGTGTGTGTGTGTGAGTGCATGTATATGTGTGTGTGTGTCTGAGAGTGTGTGTGCGTGTATGTGTGTGTGTGTGAGTGTGTCTGAGAGTGTGTGTGCGTGTATGTGTGTGTGTGCGTGTATGTGTGTGTGTGTGAGTGCATGTATATGTGTGTGAGTGTGTGTGTGTGTGTGTGTGAGTGTGTCTGAGAGTGTGTGTGCGTGTATGTGTGTGTGCGTGTATGTGTGTGCGTGTATATGTGTGTGTGTGTGTGTGTGTCTGAGAGGGTGGGGGTGTGGGGGGGGGGGGGGATTGGGGGGTCAGGGTGTGTCACACACACACACACACACAACAGCTGGTCACCTCAGGGTCGTAGAGGATCATGTTTCCTCCGTCACAAATCAACAGAGCGATGCATTAAACATCTGATCTCACAGTTTTGCCTTGAAACCAGTTCAAACTTTACAGCTGAAAAGATTTTCCCTTTGAGATGGTTTCATTTTTTTTTTAAATGTTACAAAAAACATGATCTTATGAGGCATTATCTAATTAAAATAAGCACGAAATTGAATGCATTTCCTGCACATAAATCTGAACATTGGATAAATGTTCATAATTCTTTTGTTGACATATTAGACCTAAAGGTTTTTCCTGAGCTCTTTATCAATCCATAAACCAGAAATTACTTAAAAAATCAAAATTATGAATAAAAAGGTCAAAATTATGACATACTAAAAAAAGGCAATACACAGAAAGTCATAATTTCCACTTTTAATCTCATAAGTATGACTTAGTTTGTCACACAATAAATCAGAAAATACTGTCAACAGACAGAAAAAAAATTATATTTGCACCATGTTTTCAGAGTTAAATGTTGTATAAACAGGTGAATGATATATGACCAACCCTTCAGAATATAGATATGAATAAATCTGTGAAGTTTAGTGTGTGTGAAGCTGCTGAAGTGGAGATTTCTGACTCACACTCTCCGTCTGTAAAGAGCTTTGAGATCAGATAAACTCTTAAACGTGTGTTTTGGATGTTTTTCTTCCACTAGTCACGTGTTATAGAAGCAGAATAGAGCAGTGCATGAAAACACTGGTTTAGCCTGTGGAGTCTCGCCTTAAATTGTGATGGATTAAACTACCAGTCAGCTCCTCTGCCATTTAAACACACACACACACACACACACACACACACACACACACACACACAGCACCTGTCTGCATGCGACAGACGCAGCAGCTGCAACAATCCTGACAGTCACACTCACTTTTACAACACTGCCTTTGTCTTCGCCCTGACAAAGTGCTGACTACACACACACACACACACACACACACAGCAGATGCAGAGATGAATAAACGTGATCTAGCTGTTGCGCAAATGTGATTAAACGTATTGCCAAAAAACTCATTCCATGCGAGTACATGAACGCAAAAACTTCTAGCTATGCAAACCCATGTTCCAGCATGAGATCTTGTGATGCGACACGTACAGCAAACGCCTTCTAGGCCAAAACATCTTGTTAGTTAGAGCCCATATTATACCCTGTAGTTTCAGGCTCTACTAGAACAGGTTTTCCTGCTTGAATGTTGATTATTCTCCTCATATTCTCCATTGTTGCGGCTCCTCTCTTCCCAGTCTGTCAGTAACGCTCTGTTCACTTCCTGTCTCTATGAAGCCCCTCCTTCTGAAAAGCACACTGTGCTCTGATTGGTCGTCTGGAGCAGTGTGTTGTGATTGGTCGAGCGCTTCGAGTGTGTTTGGGAAATGCCCCGCCCCTTTCCATAACCGCCAGTTTAACACACTACTAACTAACTCAACCAGGCCCCGCCCCTTTATTCTGCGCATTAATTATTATAACGAGGAATATTGTGACGTGTTCGTTCCCGGGAGAAACTCAAGACTACATTGGAGGCGTTTCAGGAGTTCAGAAACACTGACACTAATATAGAGAAGAACTGGAGCTTTATCATGCTCAAACAGCAACACAAAGAACAAGGTGTATTTTATACATGTTAAAGACATATTTATTTAACATTATACAAACACTGAACACTGGGAGAGGAGGTGTGGATTACTGTGGAGGGGGCGGAGCCTTAGCTGTGAGGGGAGGAGCCTCAGCTGTGAGGGGTGGAGCCTCTGCTGTGAGGGGAGGGGCCTCCGCTATGGGGGGAGGGGCCTCCACTATTAGAGGAGGAGTCACTGTTGAGGACGAGGGAATCTCCACCTGCAAGAAGAGAAAGTAATCAATACAAGTTAATAATGAGACGCAAAGAGATTGTGAAGATGCTGCAATATTAACTGTGATGTGTATATTAAAGATCATATGCAGACAGATTTCTTACTAGTCTTTCTGCTCTGTTACGCAGCTTCCTCCACACTTTATGATTAGCCTAAAAAGACAAATAAAGCAATGCCGATATGAGCACAATACACTAGACTCAGAAAATCACAAACAAAGATTGAACTGCTTTGCACAGTGCTAAATTTGCATTAATTATATCGGTATAATTAACAGTAATAATGTGAGAGTGAAAATATGAGTGTGTGAGTGAGTATATGATTGAGTGAGTGGGTGAGCGAGCGAGTGTGTGTGTGAGCGAGTGAGTGAGTGAGTGTGTGAGTGAGCGAGTGTGTGTGTGTGTGTGAGCGAGTGAGTGAGTGAGTGTGTGAGCGAGTGAGTGTGTGTGTGAGTGAGTGAGCGAGTGAGTGTGTGTGTGAGCGAGCGAGTGAGTGTGTGAGCGAGTGAGTGTGTGTGTGAGTGAGTGAGTGAGTGAGTGAGTGAGTGAGCGAGTGAGTGTGTGTGTGAGCGAGTGAGTGAGTGTGTGTGAGTGAGTGTGTGTGTGTGTGTGAGCGAGTGAGTGAGTGAGTGTGTGTGTGTGTGAGCGAGTGAGTGAGTGAGTGAGTGTGTGTGTGAGCGAGTGAGTGAGTGAGTGTGTGAGCGAGTGAGCGAGTGTGTGTGTGAGCGAGCGAGCGTGTGAGTGAGCGAGCGAGTGTGTGTGAGCGAGTGAGTGAGTGAGTGAGCGAGTGTGTGTGTGAGTGAGTGAGTGAGTGAGTGAGTGAGTGAGTGACTGAGTGAGTGAGTGAGTGTGAGTGAGCGAGTGTGTGTGTGAGTGAGTGAGTGAGTGAGTGAGTGAGTGAGTGAGTGTGTGTGAGCAAGTGAGTGAGTGTGTGTGAGCGAGTGAGTGAGTGAGTGAGTGTGTGAGTGAGTGAGCGAGTGAGTGAGCGAGTGTGTGAGCGAGTGAGCGAGCGAGCGAGCGAGCGAGTGAGTGAGTGTGTGTGTGAGTGAGTGAGTGAGTGAGCGAGTGAGTGTGTGTGTGTGTGAGTGAGTGTGTGTGTGAGTGAGTGTGTGTGTGTGTGTGAGCGAGTGAGTGAGTGAGTGTGTGTGTGTGTGAGCGAGTGAGTGAGTGAGTGTGTGAGCGAGTGAGCGAGTGAGTGAGTGTGTGAGCGAGCGAGCGTGTGAGTGAGCGAGCGAGTGTGTGAGTGAGCGAGCGAGCGAGTGTGTGTGAGCGAGCGAGTGTATGAGTGAGCGAGCGAGCGAGTGTGTGTGAGCGAGTGAGTGAGTGAGTGAGTGAGTGAGTGTGTGTGAGCGAGTGTGTGTGAGCGAGTGAGTGAGTGAGTGAGTGAGTGTGTGTGAGCGAGTGAGTGAGTGAGTGAGTGTGAGTGAGCGAGTGTGTGTGAGCGAGTGAGTGAGTGAGTGAGTGAGTGAGTGAGTGAGTGTGTGTGAGCGAGTGAGTGAGTGAGTGTGTGTGAGCGAGTGAGTGAGTGAGTGTGTGAGTGAGTGAGCGAGTGAGTGAGTGAGTGAGTGTGTTTGAGCGAGTGTGTGTGAGTGAACGAGTGAGTGAGTGAGTGAGTGAGTGAGTGAGTGTGTGTGTGAGTGAGTGAGCGAGTGAGTGAGTGAGTGAGTGTGTTTGAGCGAGTGTGTGTGAGTGAACGAGTGAGTGTGTGTGTGAGTGAGTGAGTGAGTGAGCGAGTGAGTGTGTGTGTGTGTGTGTGAGTGAGTGTGTGTGAGCGAGTGAGTGAGTGAGTGTGTGTGTGTGAGCGAGTGAGTGAGTGAGTGTGTGAGCGAGTGAGCGAGTGAGTGAGTGTGTGAGCGAGCGAGCGTGTGAGTGAGCGAGCGAGTGTGTGAGTGAGCGAGCGAGCGAGTGTGTGTGAGCGAGTGAGTGAGCGAGCGAGTGTGTGAGTGAGCGAGCGAGCGAGTGTGTGTGAGCGAGTGAGTGAGTGAGTGAGTGACTGAGTGAGTGTGAGTGAGCGAGTGTGTGTGAGCGAGTGAGTGAGTGAGTGAGTGAGTGAGTGAGTGTGTGTGAGCAAGTGAGTGAGTGAGTGTGTGTGAGCGAGTGAGTGAGTGAGTGTGTGAGTGAGCGAGTGAGTGAGCAAGTGTGTGTGTGAGTGAGTGAGCGAGTGAGCGAGTGAGTGAGTGAGTGAGCGAGTGTGTGTGTGACTGAGCGAGTGAGTGACTGTGAGTGAGTGAGTGAGTGAGTGAGTGTGTTTGAGCGAGTGTGTGTGTGAGTGAACGAGTGAGTGACTGTGAGTGAGTGAGTGAGTGAGTGAGTGTGTTTGAGCGAGTGTGTGTGTGACTGAGCGAGTGAGTGACTGTGAGTGAGTGAGTGAGTGAGTGAGTGTGTTTGAGCGAGTGTGTGTGTGAGTGAACGAGTGAGTGAGTGATTCACAGTAATATATAATTACTCATATCCACTAGAGATGTACGTACGGTCAGGTTGACGGGCAGCGAGAGACCCTGAGCCCTGCGCTGGACGCCCCACACACACTCTCCCAGCGTATGGACACTCGTGACCTCGTACTGCGAACACAGACCCGTGCGGGACACCAGAGGACCTCCGCTCAGAGTCACATGATCACCACACCTGAGGAATACACACACACACACAGCGCTCGCTAAACTGTTTTGAAAATGTAAAATACAGAACGTTTTATGTGATGTGTTTGTACCAGGCCCGGATTGGCCATCTGGCAATTCTGGCACATGCCAGAAGGGCCGGTGTGATTTTCTATTGTTTTGGGCCGAGCTGACCACGTTGCTGCACCGTTATCGCAAAAAAGTTTTTACGCTCGCATGAGGAGGTTTTTCAGGCAAATCGAAAAAGGAATATTTCGCAAAACTGCAATGGAAACAGTTTTTGCGCATTTACAGTCACCTGAAGACGCGGTGTGTTTGGGGTCCGTGATATACGCAAATAATAGGCTAATAAATATCATCATTATTATAACAGTTATTAGGCTACATATTTAGAAGACGCTTTTATCCAAAAAAAGGAACAAAGCAATTCGTCAAATGTCATTCATAATGGTTAGACAATAATAATACAGGGCTAAGATTATCACAAATAAACACAAGATTTTGACGCATATCCAAGTGTTTGCTGAGCGCGCATGGCACGGAGGCGCGGCCGCGAACACTTGCTTTTTCCTATCAACAGTAGAAACAACTTAAAATAGGCCTACTCTATAATTTCTGGTCATACAGAAAATAATAATACATTATTCGCCACTATGATTTTATTTGTGTAAACTCACAATAACAAGAAAACGTTGTGCTTTTGTAAAATAAAATAAAACAATCATGCGCGCTTTCATGATCTCCGTGAACTGGAGCGCGAGAACTGAAACAAAGTATAGCCTAGGCTAAAGCTTGAAGTGTCCACTTTAAAACGAACAAATTCGAATCGAAAGCTAATACATTCTGATGATGTAATCCTTATGAAAGGTGTATTTCTCTCTAAAGGTGCATTCGCGCGGCGCGCCTCAGCGGAGATGGAGATATGTTTTTAGCCGACACTGATTTAGAAAACAATAGTTTATTAATAAACAATTAAAATGCCTCGTTATTTTTCAGACAGATTTATTATCATTAGCCTATAACTCACCTAAATCACCTTGTGGTTCCAGAGACATAAATATGGCTCTTCTCATTCAGCACTGCGGGAAAAATATAATTTCCAGGTTCTAATTTGCCCTTAGAAAACCATTAAAATCTACATTTTTTTCGTATTAAGTTGTGAATATTTTAAATGTTTAATAAAGGGGCAAAAAGTCAAAGAAACATCTGAAATTTAGTCGATATATTATTATTTTTGCACAGCATTTGTGTACAGTTCAAATTTAAAAAAAAATTGCTGGTTAACTTTGCATTTTAAATAAAAAAAAATCACCGTTCATTTTTCGTTTTGCAATACGGGTTAAAAAAGGAAAAACGAATGGACACAAATGTACACTGACCGTTTGGACAGAGTTCTTTATTAAATTCATAAAATAAACAATAATTAGGCTTCAGGAATACTGGATTCTAAACCTCAAAGAAATGCCACAATCAAGACCTCGGGGCAGAAATGAGAGAGAAACACCCAGAAACTCCTTAGCAGTATGCGTCTTTCCCTGCCATTAATGCTTGGATAACACACCACGTCTCATTCCATTAATAATAATAATAATGTCTAGTGTGGTGGTGGCTGATAGACCCGTTGCCATGATGTTTAAATGACTTATCGCGAGAGAAAAAAAAGGACGTTGTATCGCATAACATCAGTTAATGGAAACGCCGTCATTTCGCAATAGTTTTTTATCGACATTTAGAAAAAAATCGCAAAAGTTTTGCGCAAATCTGTAATGGAAACGCGCCTAAATTGCTGCCTTGTATGGTGTGTCTCAGTGGGAAAAATGTTCAGATTCTGGGGACGTTTTTTAACGTCGTCAATTAGTTGGGCCGGTGAAAACCACAAATGCCAGGGCCGAATTTTGGTCCCAGTCCGGCCCTGGTTTGTACAGTATAAAAACCATTACGTCTATGGAGAGTCCCCACAAAGATAGTAACCCAGATGCGCATGTGTGTGTGTGTGTGTGTGTGTGTTCACCTGTATAATGACACCGTCCCACTCTGACTTTGAGCCGCTCTCTCTTCAACTTCCTCCTGTTTACACCTGCAGACACACACATTATTCTGAGATGATATTCTAAAGAAATACAGAACATACTTTCATAATCTTTCATTAAAATAACCATTATTTTTCTCAATATTTTAATTTTAATATTTTTTCAGCGCCTCCGAGAAACTTTTCAGCATCCAATCAATTCCTCAACAAAATCAAGTTTATGTATGTATTCAGACACAAAGCAGACGTGTGTGTGTGTGTGTGTGTGTGTGTGTGTGTACCTGCTGTGAGAGAAGATCTCCAGCGCCACAGACGGAGAAACGTCCAGCGGTTCCCACGGCAGATCTTTACTCACGAGCTGCAGCGCTTCACGGGTTAAACTGCGCAGATTCTCCTGCAACGCAACCAAACACACACATCACAGATGCTTTCATACCGAATGCTTGAATTAACATCTCTCCAGTGTAAACTGGGAATTTAACATGGGCTTGAAGCAAAAAAAATGCCATAACAATGAATAAAACTGACAATAATTTGGCATATCTTATGCATATTTCCTCTTGAACACTTTCACAGAAGTCGATGCATTTACTCAACTGTCCACTGCACTAACACCAGGGCTGCGTTCAGCCCCGACAAAACGTTGCAGAACGTTTTTTAAACAGAAACGGTGATGCATTGAACACACTGTTGTGATGACGCAAGAGTTGCAACTACGGCAGCTGAGAAGGCTTTTTGTGTTCGTTGTGAAGAATTTTCGGAGCCTGATTAAGTCGGTATAAATATGTTTAATACTACAACATATGCCCGATGTTACAGTTACTGCACTTGCCGCCCAGAACACAAGAGAACATCCCAATCGAGTGAAGGGACTTGTGGAAACTGAAATGGAAGCACATCTTACCTAATAAAGACTAAAACACATCTATTTAGCCTCACATACTGACTTTATTTGTTGTTCATACTGTTTTATTAATACCCTGTATTTTCTTTCTCATTTTTAGGAAAAGCACTTTACATCCATTGTTTATTTCTATACCAAATGTCACACCTGCAATGAAGCTAAAAATATAAACAACTAAATCATTATGTTGATATCCTATATTTTTACAATAATACTTACGACAAACATGTCTTCTGATATCCTCAGTTGTTGCGTATCGAACACATTTGTAAATTACTTCCATTGTGCGAGTTCTCTTTAATACCGTGTGCTTTATATACATCTTGCTGCTGATTGGACTGCAGTTCTGACACGCCCACCAAACAAGAGAAAACGCATCTCAAACCCCGTTGCACACACACCGGTGCACGCCGTTTCCAGGAAACATGACGTTCAACCCGGAAACCGTAGCAAAACGTTGCGCACCGTTGTGATCTTGAACATGCCCCAGTTTAATATTAAACTCCCCCTGTGGTGAAAATCCAGCGTTTAATGTTGTTTATGTGTCTATGTGGTGTTTTTAATACGCTTTAAGACACACCATGTGTAAGTTCATAAGTCGACAGCATTGCTGAGTATTTCCTGCTTAAAACTGCAGTGAACCAAAGACAGTCTCAAAAACACGGTTTGAAATCGCTGGTGTTTCTGACGTCACAAACGACCTTGTAACCAATCAGATCAACGTGTGATCGTCAACCAGTGGATCTCTGAGCTGAGGGAGTGAGTGGAGGCGGGGCTCATTTGCATATTCATAGAACCACGCATACTAAATGAGGCGAGGGTGTCGAGTTACACTCAATATATTTTAAGGCATGAAGAATTTTTTATCAAGGAAAAAAACATTTAAATATGTAATTTTGGTGATCAAAGATGAGTTTTAAGAGATCAAATGATTGACTAAATAAATAAATGTAAATGTGCACCTTGAATAAAATGCAATTCACTTAGGATAAAAGCATCTGCCAAATGCATGAATGTAAATATATGAAAATAAACATGTGTTTGAAACATTCAGAAAAGTGCATTTATGCACATAACTGCTGTAAGACCGTAAAACTTGTTGAAGAGAAAATATCTGACCACATGGTCTATTGAGACAAAGGACCTTGGCAAATTAACATTTGGCTTCCCCCCTCTTCCCCGGAGACAAAGGTCTCAGCTCGTCTGCATTTCATTCTCTCACCCAGTGACAGCTAAAACTCACATAAGAGTATATATATGGTTTAATGTGAATGATTATTGTGTTTAGTATCATTTTAAAGGTCTCAGGGTGGCTGGTACATATGTCTCATTTCCAAATAAGTAAAACAAAAGGAAATAAGGGTTTTAAGAGTTTAGGAATAACTGGCACACAAAGGAATGTGGTCTAGGCACTCCCAAAGGTGTAAATTCATGAATGCTATTTTCCACTGTTCTTAGCAAAATGGTTCTTCTACCCCCATTGAGTCTGGGGGGGGGGGTGAACACAGTAAATTTCCACTAAATTCAAGCTTTACATCTGGCTATATAAGGAAAATGCAGCGAGAGCTCAGGGCTTTTTCTGTATTTCAGATCAGCCCGTGAGGTTAAGCTCATGTAGCCTATTTCTTAAATGTTGGGTTTGCATCTATTTCTCTTATCAGAGCATTTGATGTTTTGTATTGATGATCTTTGAACTGATTATGAAATTGGCATAATACTTTTACCTGACATAATAAATTGTTATATTTGATTATTCTAACAGACTTTGACTTTATTTTCATGGGAGTTAAAAGGAATAGCCAAACATTAACGTATACTTAATGATGCACAGATATCATTGAAAAACACTTTCATTTTATGGAGTCAGATGAAACGAGTTAATACATAAGATAAAATATATTATTTAATTAAAAATCCCTTTGCCATTGGAAGAGACGGAACATTGCGTGAGACCTTCACCGCTAATTTGAATGCCGCCCTTGGATCGAATTAGACGGACTTACACTGCACTGAACATCTTCGTTTCATACACACACACACACACATTTTTAAATAATCAAAAGCACATATATCAAGGAGGATTTGAGATGCATGTTAATAACTGCTGATGTCAGATATTAATAACCAGTTCTGACCTCTGAAGGAGTCCATGAGTCCAAACGAGAGTCCAGAACCAGATCACAACAGAACGCACCGGCGGTCACTGCAAACACACTGAACATCATCTCTGACACACACTTTCTGTATCGAACCCAAAATAATGCTTAATATACAATATCCAGGATACTCCTGAAAGAGTCATTTCGTACTGTAATGTCAGTGTCATGCAAAGAAAAAGGATTCATTCAAACTATAGTCTCGCATAGATCTAATCTATAGTCTCAATAGGGCTGTAACGATACGCGATATAAAATCGAAATCGCGATACTCAGGTCCATGATCCTGTATCGCGATGTGAGAAGGCAGAATCGCGATCACACCCCTTCCAACTCCCAGTTATCATTCCTGCAGGGCTCGAATTTCGGTGCGGGATTGCGCATAATTCTAATCATTCCCGCAGGTCTCCCATTTATAATGCGGGAAATTCCCGCAATCGTAATCCACACAGATAATAAAATCAAATAATTCTTTTAACAACTATCTTCCAGACGCAATTTCACAAACAGCGTGAGTGTTCAGCGGTGCCGCGCGTCTTCTATCTCTTCTCATAATGTGTTGTGCAAGGCAGGCATCAAGAGCTGCGGCGATAATACACACTCACGTTTTGGAGTCGGGACATGACGGAATATTCACTTGCACAATCGGGCCAGCTGTGCATCGTGACTGAAGTCTTTTTAAGTCTCACCAGTTTAAACATTCAAGCGATTTTAAACTAATCAGTGCTCGCGCGCTCTCTGAGAGATTATTTTCTATGCGCTCATTTATAGAAAATCCGCCTCAAAAACAGCTGGCCAGTAACTATTTTTCGCGGATTATATTGCTTTAACACGCAAAATTGTCAATTTCGGTCTTTGTGAGTAGGCTATACTCTAAACATAGTCGGTTTTGTCTTTAATAAGCATAAAACGATGCCAGTATAATGAACACAGGATCCGTGCACTAGCTCTTAAAGTGACGGAAGCCGTACGTGTCTGTCATTAATTGTGTTGTCAAAACAACAAAAGATGGCTTTAAGTTAAAGGAATCAGGATTAATAGCCTATGTATTTAATTTATTCAGGACTAAAATACTACCCAGTGTTATTTTCCATTTGATTACTTTATTCAATATCTGTATATGAATACTAGTGTTAGACCTATTCAAAAACTTTTCTCTTTAATTGTCTTTATTTGTATCTTTATTCTATTGTATTTATTTGTGGTACTTTTTTCAATTTAATTAAACAATTTAAATCAAGCTTCCTTGTGTTGTGTAAATTCTTAACAACAATATTACCCCATTGTAAAAATGCAATGAGCGCAAACATTTAGGCAAGATAAATGTAATAATTTTGTTTGGAAAAAATGCCCCCCCTTTCTCCCCCTCAAACAAAAAAATCCCCCCCATGAGAATCATCTAACGTTGGAGTACAGAACACAGTCCAAAAGCAGCAGCCTACACTGCCTAGTATAGTATAATAATTTGCATAGTTATTATTGTTCTTTGCTGTTTCGATTATACAGGTTTTTCCTAATGTTATTCAATAAAAATACCGGTATTTTTTTTCTTCTCTCAAAATCTCTTTTTTTCACCACAAGCCCCGCCCCCTCAAGCCCCGCCCCCGTGATAGAATCGCGATACGAATCGAATCGTGGGTTTGGTGTATCGTTACAGCCCTAAGTCTCAAATATACTAACTTTATAATGAACTATCATAACTGTAATCTGAATGAGCTCATCTGTCGACATGATCTGGTCAATCATCCACAGCTCTCTGATCAGATGCTTTCTGGACTGAGGTTCTCACCGCTGCCATTTTTGTTGTTTATTTGTGCCGAAAACACATCAAACCCTGACTTCAAACGTACCGAAATATCTTTTTTTTTTTTTCATTATGCATGTTATCGCATTGGATTAAACTGCTCATACAGGGTATAACAAGTTCCTATTAATCATTTTTGAACTTATTTGGGGTTTACACTGGTCAGAGATGACCAGCCTACAAAAAAATTGCTAATAAATCTCTGGTTATGCGATATTAAAGGGTTAGTTCACCCAAAAAGATATTTTAGATTTAGTCCGAGAGCTCTCCATTGAACATGGGTGTATGGTATACTGTCCTTGTCCAGAAAGGAAATAAAGACATCATCAAAGTAGTCCATGTGACATCAGTGGGTTAGTTAGAGTGTGTTGAAGCATCGAAAATACATTTTGGTCCAAAAATAACAAAAACTACGACTTTATTCAGCATTGTATTGTGTTCAATCAGCAGGTTTCGCATGTATTTGTGGCACTGATGCTTGTGTGAACTGAGGTGCATAAACTCAATCAGTGTTCAATCAGATCGATTAAAAAACTGTGCTAATTGACAAAAAGATGGAATCCAATATTTGGTGATAATGGAGCATAATGAGAGATTTACAATTGATTCAAACACCAAATTAGGAAAATTATTTTTAATAGCACAAGTGTTAACAGGATCAATCCTACCTGGAACTTCTGGAAGCATCAGCAGCTCGACGCTAAACTCGTCTTTAAACGCTCCGTCGAGCACATGACCCAGAAGAGAAGCACAGGAGCGCCAGTACGCCTGACACACACACACACGTTCATTACGCCTCAATGATAAATGACACATTAATGATTTAGAAACATCGCAGCACAAACACATTCTAAAGCATCTAAAACACTTTTAGCTGTGGTGAAAACTAACACTTTACAATAAGTTCTCAATAGTTAATGCATTAACTAACATTTATATTTATACATTTTTTATGAAATATTGCATTATTTATAATAAATGATTTATCGGTGCACATCATTATTGTGTTAAATTGCTGTTCCTGGTAATATTGATCAGAATCAGCTCCTCTCGCAGCATCTCTTCTCTTCTCTGATGACGAGGGCGGGGCTTTAACCTGTCACTCACATGAGATCAGCCAATAGCAAACCACAACCATCCAATCAACTCCCCACAGACACAATCAAGCCCCGCCCACATGTGTTCTTGTTCCAGAAGCGCTTCACTCGATATACGACACAATAGAGGAGAAGACCAGTGTATAATGCTGAGTTTAAGCCTTATCGTGTAACACACCGTCTCAGAACGGTTTCACACCGAACACAAACACTGACCTGATTGACTATCAGAGGGTCTTCATCTTTAAAGGTGAGCAGGGTGAGGTCGCAGGAGCGGGTCAAAGGTCGATGCATGTGCCACGGTTCTCCATCCACCAGAGCCAGAACCGAACTCTTCACGTGCCACTCGGTCAGATCTGACACACACCGGAGAGATTAAACACACGCTTGGATCGCTTTATTTCAGTCACACTGAAAGGAACCATTCAAATGGACTATGTTCATATATATGCTGTTCCACAAATAAAGGATTATTTCATCCTATAGTGAAGAGACATGAGGTTTCAGGTTTGTGAGGACAGTTTTTAGATACACCAAACAATTCTGCCAGTGTGAACCGAAACGTGATTGTACACGCAATTAGCACACATGAAAACCGATTGGTCAAGAGAAGGAAAACAGTTAACCGGGTGATCAAATTAGCTATTTTACATATCTTGATCATAATTATGCATTTGATGCAACATTGTATCAATACACAAACAAAAACCTAGTATCTTCTTAAAACAGTGATATGATATGATTGAAAAAGAACGAGAAGAAGGGGATGCAATATATGCTATATTTAACTCGGCATATTGCAAAATGTTTAAAATAGCAATAATATTTGAGACGCTGGAGATTCCCACTAGAGATTTTTTCCAGATATTTAAGCAAACAAATTATATTGGTTTAAAATTACAATAATATGGTGATTCCCACAAGAGATCGACCGATAATAGGTTTTAATCAATATTTTTCCAGATATTTAAGCAAACAAATAATATGGTGATTCCCACTAGAGATCAACCGATAATCGGTTTTACTGATATTTTCTCCAATATTTAAGCAACCCAATAATATTGGTTTTTAAAATGGCAATAATATTTGAGACGCTGGGGATTCCCACTAGAGATCGACCGATAATCGGTTTTAATCGATATTTTCCCAGATATTTAAGCAAACAAATAATATGGTGATTCCCACTAGAGATCGACCGATAATCGGTTTTACTGATATTTTCTCCAATATTTAAGCAACCCAATAATATTGGTTTTTAAAATGGCAATAATATTTGAGACGCTGGGGATTCCCACTAGAGATCGACCGATAATCGGTTTTAATCGATATTTTTCCAGATATTTAAGCAAACAAATTATATTGGTTTAAAATTACAATAATATGGTGATTCCCACTAGAGATCGACCGATAATCGGTTTTAATCGATATTTTCCCAGATATTTAAGCAAACAAATAATATGGTGATTCCCACTAGAGATCGACCGATAATCGGTTTTAATCGATATTTTCCCAGATATTTAAGCAAACAAATAATATGGTGATTCCCACTAGAGATCGACCGATAATCGGTTTTAATCGATATTTTCCCAGATATTTAAGCAAACAAATAATATGGTGATTCCCACTAGAGATCGACCGATAATCGGTTTTACTGATATTTTCTCCAATATTTAAGCAACACAATAATATCGGTTTTAAAATAGCAATAATATTGGAGACGCTGGGGATTCCCACTAGAAATCGACCAATAATCGTTTTACCGATATTTTCCCGATATTTAAGCATTTTCCCAAAATCGGGTATCGGTTTTATAATATCAGATTCACCAATAAATGGCCGATAAATTTTGAGAATTGCACGCAAGACTGCCAATAAAGCGCTGCATCTACTAGCGAGTTAACAACGGTGTTCAAAGGTAAAATATCTGGCCCTGTTTAATTAATAAACTGTATTTAACGTAACAGCCATTAATGCACAAATGAGATATGCAGTGCTATTGTTATAATTATCAAAAACAGAAATAAAACAATAAATAAATATCGGTTATTGGGCACATAAACAAGTAAATAATTGGTATCAGCAATAAAAAAAAAAACAATATGGGTCGATCTCCTCACACTCACAGAGTGTCATAATTATCAAAAATTAAAACAATAAATGAATATCAGTTATCGGGCCCATAAGCATGCATATAATCGTTATGTGTTCTAAAGGATCGTCATGTGTGGATCTGAAGCGTGCTGTCAGACACTCACGGCGCGTGCAGCTGTGTGGCGTGGACTGGCCCCGGTTCATGACGAGCAGCGCCCCCTGGAGGCCGGGCCCTCGCAGGCTCACCTCGATCTTCTCAGTGCGCGGATACAGCGAGCGCTGGCGCCTCTGCTCCTCCGAGAACTGAGCGCTGCGACGACTGCGCAGATCGGCAGACGAGAGACGCGCGGCCGCCGCGCTCGACGCCAGGCCTGCAACACATTCATCACCCAGCACAATATTATACTAAACATATATATATAGAGAGAGAGAGAGAGAGAACCTGTATTATATACATAAAGACAGGCAGCAGAGGGAGATTATTCTGATTACAAAGTGAATATATGTACAGCTATTACTAAATAAATTGTATATATATATAAATATATACACACATTATTGTAAGTAATGTAATAAAATATTATAGTAAATTATACACTATATTTCGGTAACACTTTACAGTAAGGTTCATTAGTTAACATGAACTAAGAATGAACAATACTTCTACAGCATTTATTAATCTTCTTAGTTAATATTAATTTCAACATTTACTAATATATTATTATTAAAAATTAAAGGTTGTATAACATTAGTTAATCCACTGTGAACTAACATGAACAAACAATGAACAGCTGTATTTTTATTAACTAACATTAACAAAGATTAATAAATACTGTAACAAATGTATTGATCATTGTTAGTTAACTAATGTTAACTAATGAACCTTATTATATAAAGCGTTTCCAGAATTTCAAAATCATAATAAATATACATAAATTTAGTCAGAAAATTAGATACTCTGTTAAATGAGAAGTTGACAGTCAGTTGTAGTTTTATGTGACAGTGACAGACATCATCATCATCATCTTCATCATCAGTGTGTGTGAAGGTCAGTAGTTTGATCATCGGTGTGTTTATCATGATCGACTTACGGCGCTGAAGAATCTGACAGACTGTTCGAGAAGCCATGAGCGGTCACACGAAGACTTCCTTCACAATATAAACTGATAAAATATAAACTATACAGAAATGATTTCAATAAACCTGATAACTGACTAAAACCAGCGACATGCTTGTGCAGTTTCCGGCTGGAGGTGCAGCGATAATAACAGTCCGTGCGAACCGAAGAAACCGGCGTTTAACGTTCCGCTTTGAGTGACTGATGTCAACAAGCTCTATAATAGTTACAGTCGTGTTTAATTATAGTTTTCAATTACAATGTATTATTAAACATCATTAAAGGAACTCTATACATATATGTATAATATAATATATTATATAATATACCATTAAATGTTTCAGAAATAATTGCAGCTTTATGTAGGCTAGTTTTTGCCTACTGAATAACATTAAACCTTGTTTATAGAAATGTAATTTTAAATCTAGACAGTTTTGTAGTCCTAAAACTCCCTCAGAGATTTCCTATGAGTAATTTATGAATTTTTAAACACATTGTTAAACAGAAACATAATAAATCCAAGCAGCATGTATACACTGGAAAATATATATAATATATATTTAAAAAATAATTAAATAAAAGCAATATAATTAGCCTACTTACAAGTATTAAATATCAAAATATATAAACGCAAATTATAATCAATTAAATTAAATTTAAGGGATATTTATATTGCCAACAGTTCGCCCTGTTACGGTTCTCTCAACGTTCTTCCAGTAACTTTAATAGAACGTTCGTTCAAAGTTATCTGGTCTTAATCGTACTTTGGACGTTGTTTCAGAACGTTCCGAGAACATTCAAAATTAACGTTCCCATAATGTTTGCAGATGGTAAAACGGAATGCTTCCTTAATGGACGCTTTGAATGTTCAGAGGACATTCAGAAATAACGTTTTCACAACGTTTGAAAAACGTTCTTAGAAGGTAGTAGGCACAGACTAACGCGGGGCTCAGTCAGACACGTGGTTTAAAAGTTTCCACACGTGATGAAACTTGTGTATTTACTAGTTGCCATGTCAACACTATACAGAGAAAAATTCGCCAAAATCCAGAAATATTTGGAAGATATTACTTTAACCATAGCAAAAGTAAATGTCTTAGCTACTTATGTTAATTCTTCATCTCTGTTTTATGTGTTAATTTAAAATGAGACAAATCTGATATTATTTTAATCTTATATATGTTATTTAACAGACAGGTGAGATAGTAGTTTAATGCTGATCTAACAGCAGAACACACTCGCTGGGTTTAAATCCCCGTTGCTCCGGCGGGGCATGTTGTCACACTGTTACAATGAGCCGCTATTAGAATTATTATATTATATTCTATACTTTTATGAATTCTATTGAGAAACCATGAGTACAAAGGTGAATAAAGACTGAGAGTCAATGTTCATAACTTTATTATTATTATGTTTTCAACTATGCTGTATAGATGTGTTTTGCGGTGTGTTTCTTGTCAACACTTTCTTTATTTTTAATTATTAAAGAATGCCATTATTTTACATGAAAAATGTAATAATTCTATTATATTGACTAAATATTTTAGTTTGTCTGGTATATTTTTTATTAGATCATTATATCATGTTTTTTTTTTAATGTTAGATCAGATTACATTTGAATCTGTCAGATGGTCATGTTATAATGAACCCCACACACATCTTTCGGGGGACATCTAGAAAAAAAGTATGCAGTGTATTAATGAAACAAAACCACATAATTTTACTAGACATGTGTGAAATTAATGTGGGGAAAAATAAATACTCAGAACCCTGTAGGTTTACACAAACTGAGAAAGTCAAATGTTTGTTTGTTCCCCGCTCTCCCTGTGTGTGTGTGTGTGTGTGTGTGTGTGTGTGTGTGTGTGTGTGTGTGTGTGTGTGTGTGTGTGTGTGTGTGTGTGTGTGTGTGTGTGTGTGTGTGTGTGGACTTTAATGATTGTTTTATTCGTGAATGTAAACTCAGTTATAGTCTTTATACACTGTGGAAATGATTTTTCAAAGTCATAAATAAAAGATTATTGATTTATACGATTCAATATTTCCACTTCACATTTTCATATTTAATTCAATGTGTTACTTGCTGTTTTGTTTTTGTTTTTTCATTATTTGTGACAGTTACTAGCAATTTCTGAGTGAAAATTGTAAAAGTAGAAAACCTTTTTCAACATTGACATTTGAGGTCATTAAACTAAGATCTCAATTTTTACTAACTTTAACAATGCTGTCAAAGTTCATGCATTAATGAGACAATCTTGTGACGTGTTGTGATTATAGTTATTATATGGTAAATGTTTGTCATTTATAAGATGCTCCATGCAACTTGCATTGGGAGTTTCCCCCGCATGAGGTTTGGTTTCTTTAACGATCTCAACGGGGTCTTATTATAAATCACTTTATGAATCATATATGAACCCACAGCTTTCCGAACAGAACAGCCCTTTAACCACAAACTATCATTTATTCATTCGTTCCTTCATTCAGGGCTGTACCGCAACTGGCATTTGGGTTGGACAAACTAAAGGTGATGAGATTTTATTTAAATGAGTAACACTTTACAATACGGTTCATTAGTTAACATGAACTAAGAATGAACAATACTTGTACAGCATTTATTAACATTAATGTCAACATAAACATTATTAAAATCAAATTGTTAACATTAGTTAATGCACTGTGAATAAACATGAACACACAATGAACAGCTGGATTATTATTAACTAACATTCATAAATACAGTAAGAAATGTATTGCTCATTGTTAGTTCATGTTAGTGAATGTTAACTAATGAACCTTATTGTAAAGTGTTGCCTTTATATGCACATATGACTTTTCTTCAGTGTGATGAAGATGTGATGAGGTTGTGTTATGTGACACAACAATAGTAAATGTGTTCATTCACAAAAAAAGATCAATCATTCATTCATGCATAAAAACTCTGATTCAACCCGGAAACGAAAGTGAATGCAAAGGACAAATGGTTTCCAGTTTCTTTTTATTTGCTTTCACTACATATACAGAAGATGCAAGAATGATTTGACTAGACAGCGAACACTTTAACTTTTAAGCTGTTGCGTCATTATTCGAGTCTGAAGTGTGAATGTGCAACAAACTCACAGACACATTATTACTTTACCCTGTTTCTGATCCTCGGGTTTGTAGGTTTGTTCACCAGCGCAGGACTAATGCTAACGGCATAGGTGTTCAGTAACACAAAACCCCTATCACGATTAGCATTAACCCCGAGCTGAGACACAGCGACGAGATCCGGACCAGAACCTGCCGAGAGACAAGACAGCAATCAGAAGGACCATAACTCACATTAATACTGATGCATTTCTGAAAACACTGATGCATCAGATAGCTATCATGCCAATAAATATCTGTGCATTTAGTACATGATTGTATCGTATGCAATGAGGGAAAAACTCATGTGGTTTAGTTTAGTACATCTTCTCCATTGCCCACACATCCAGACACTGAGATGAAAATCTGTGACCTTTAAGTGCGAAGGGTAATTCTGAGTCACGTCTATTCACTCCCTCCATTGAACATGTGTGTACGGTATACTGTCCTTGTCCAGAAAGGGAATAAAGACATCATCAAAGTAGTCCATGTGACATCAGTGGGTTAGTTTTAGTGTTTTGAAGCATCGGAAATACATTTTGGTCCAAAAATAACCAAAACTACGCCTTTATTCAGCATTGTATTGTGTTCCGGTTCTGTTGTGGATCCGCGTTCAGGAGTCCGCAGTGCCGCCGCTGACGTGTGTCTGGTGCGCCCGAGTATTCGGGTTCAAATAAATACGGCTGGGCAAAAAAATCTTCCTCTGTGTGGAAATCCTTAGACATGTTTGCGAAGATTGTTTTGTTTCCAGCGTGCGTCTCCCTCAGACTGTAAACGAAGCTCGGGCGCACCAGACACACACACACACACACACACCAGACACACGTCAGCAGCGTCTTACATCAGCGGCGGCACTGAACACGGATCCACAACAGAACCGGAACACAATACAATGCTGAATAAAGGCCTAGTTTTTGTTATTTTTGGACCAAAATGTATTGTCGATGCTTCAACACATTCTAACTAACCCACTGATGTCACATGGACTACTTTGATGATGTCTTTATTTCCTTTCTGGACAAGGACAGTATACCGTACATACATGTTCAATGGAGGGACAGAAAACTCTCGGACTAAATCTAAAATATCTTAAACTGTGTTCTGAAGATGAACGGAGGTCTTGGGTCGACATGAGGGAGAGTTATTAATGACATAATTTTCATTTTTGGGTGAACTAACCCTTTAAGAGTTTAAAGCCCTGAAGAGAAACATCACTGTCTCTTTAAGAGTTTAAAGCCCTGAACAGAAACATCACTGTCTCTTTAAGAGTTTACTGTCTCTTTAAGAGTTTACTGTCTCTTTAAGAGTTTAAAGCCCTGATCAGAAACATCACAACATCACTGTCTCTTTAAGAGTTTACTGTCTCTTTAAGAGTTTACTGTCTCTTTAAGAGTTTAAAGCCCTGAACATAAACATCACAACATCACTGTCTCTTTAAGAGTTTAAAGCCCTGATCAGAAACATCACTGTCTCTTTAAGAGTTTACTGTCTATTTAAGAGTTTACTGTCTCTTTAAGAGTTGACTGTCTCTTTAAGAGTTTAAAGCCCTGATCAGAAACATCACTGTCTCTTTAAGAGTTTACTGTCTATTTAAGAGTTTACTGTCTCTTTAAGATTTTAAAGCCCTGATCAGAAACATCACTGTCTCTTTAAGAGTTTACTGTCTCTTTAAGAGTTGACTGTCTCTTTAAGAGTTTACTGTCTCTTTAAGAGTTTACTGTCTCTTTAAGAGTTTACTGTCTCTTTAAGAGTTTACTGTCTCTTTAAGAGTTTAAAGCCCTGAACATAAACATCACAACATCACTGTCTCTTTAAGAGTTTAAAGCCCTGATCAGAAACATCACTGTCTCTTTAAGAGTTTACTGTCTATTTAAGAGTTTACTGTCTCTTTAAGAGTTGACTGTCTCTTTAAGAGTTTAAAGCCCTGATCAGAAACATCACTGTCTCTTTAAGAGTTTACTGTCTATTTAAGAGTTGACTGTCTCTTTAAGATTTTAAAGCCCTGATCAGAAACATCACTGTCTCTTTAAGAGTTTACTGTCTCTTTAAGAGTTGACTGTCTCTTTAAGAGTTTAAAGCCCTGATCAGAAACATCACTGTCTCTTTAAGAGTTGACTGTCTCTTTAAGAGTTGACTGTCTCTTTAAGAGTTTAAAGCCCTGATCAGAAACATCACTGTCTCTTTAAGAGTTTAAAGGCCTAAAGAGAAACATCACTGTCTCTTTAAGAGTTTAAAGCCCTAAAGAGAAACATCACTGTCTCTTTAAGAGTTTACTGTCTCTTTAAGAGTTTAAAGCCCTAAAGAGAAACATCACTGTCTCTTTAAGAGTTTACTGTCTCTTTAAGAGTTGACTGTCTCTTTAAGAGTTTAAAGCCCTGATCAGAAACATCACTGTCTCTTTAAGAGTTTACTGTCTCTTTAAGAGTTTAAAGCCCTGAAGAGAAACATCACTGTCTCTTTAAGAGTTTAAAGCCCTAAAGAGAAACATCACTGTCTCTTTAAAAGTTTAAAGCCCTAAAGAGAAACATCACTGTCTCTTTAAGAGTTTACTGTCTCTTTAAGAGTTTAAAGCCCTAAAGCGAAACATCACTGTCTCTTTAAGAGTTTACTGTCTCTTTAAGAGTTTAAAGCCCTAAAGAGAAACATCACTGTCTCTTTAAGAGTTTACTGTCTCTTTAAGAGTTTAAAGCCCTGAACAGAAGGAAGGAAGAGCTGAAGCTTGTGGTTTTCCTCAGCGGCCTGAAACACATTTACCTGTTTGATTTCCGTCGTTCGTTGAGTTGATATATTCCTCCTTTCGAGCCGCAGATCCTCTGCTCTCTCTCTCTCTCTTCTTTTGCACTTGTGTTTCTGATATTCCATTGACTTCGAGAGAAAGAGCAGACTTTCTCTCTCTGTCTCCCTTCTTTCTCTTTCTCTCTTTCTCTCGGAGAGGTTTATATACATTAGTGAGCCTGCTGTGACTCATACCAAAATCCCCACAACGGAAATTTACAAGGGGAAAACAGTCGATGTGCAAATGATTTTTTTAAGGTGGATTAAAATAAATATTTCACTATTATAAAGCCATATCTAGGAAATCAAAACCATAGGGATTTTGAATATGATTGATATTCCTTCACAAACAACAGAGAATAATCAATAAGTTGTGCATGATAATAACATTAGCATGAGACAGAACATTTCATATGATGATGATGATGATGATCATTCATATGTTATCAACCCGAAAGACACAAGAAACATTTATTTATGATCAATAGTTCACTTATAAAGCCGTATCTAATCAAAAGTGTGAGTAAAACTAGTATTAGTAAAACTATGATTTTCTATGATTAATATTCTTCTTGTCGATATTCCTTCACAAACAACAAAGAATAATCAATAAGTTGTGCATGATAATAACATTCAGCAGTTTCAGATGATGATGATCATTCATATTAACCTGAAAGATACTAAAAAACATCTTAGATTAAGGATTTATTGTTTCATATTTATTTGTTTATTGCCTCATTAAGTCGTGACACAACACTGGTTCATTTTCTCTTTATAATGTCTGCATATTTTATATATTTCACCCACCTGATCTATAATCATTGATGATGATGAAGATGGTGAAGATGGTAAAGATGATGATGAAGATGATGATGATGATGGTGATCTTCAGTTAACATGAGTCAATTTTGGGTGAGCCAGAATATTCATTATATGACTGTCTCACGCCATCTCCACATGTATCCTCAGATGACCTGCTTTTACACGTAACTTAAACTACTTTAAATATGTACATTTTGGGATTCCAGATAACAGGGAACGCTCTCTCATGAACAAAGTTCTTCAAGTGACATTAATAGAGCATTCGTTCAAAGTTATCTGGTCTTTAATAATGTTCTCAAAACGTTAGCGCAAAAATATTTTACACTTTTTTTCTGAAACGTTTTTCAAATGTTACTACACTGAAAAAACAATAAGTAACACAAGGTTCATTAGTTAACATTAATGTATTAAACAAACATGAACTAATAAGTTTGTTGCAGTGTTTATTAATCTTTGTTAATGTTAGTTAATAATAATACAGCTGGTCATTGTGTCTTCATGTTTGTTCACAGTGCATTAACTAATGTTAACAAATACAACCTTTGATTTTAATAATGTATAAGTTTATGTTGAAATTAATATTAAACTAAGATGAAGACGTATTGATCATTCTACCCTGGCATAGACTTTCCCGGGGAGGCCGAGGAGTGGGATGATAAGTTCATAGTTTGCTGGTCCTGCGACTTATATATCAAAATGAATTGAGACTGAGAGGAACCAACGAGCTAGCGCATTAGCGTCTGCAGCCGCGAGAGGAACCGACGAGCTGGCTGGCGCCTTGTATGGCTGACACCGTCGTCGGTGTATGAATGAGTGTATGAATGGGTGAATGAGAGGCAAAAATGTAAAGCGCTTTGGTGGCCATTGGGGTCTGTAAAAGCGCTATATAAATGCAGTCCATTTACCAAGAGAAAGCATTAGCGTCTGCAGCCGCGAGAGGGCGTGCTAGTCGGCGGAGTTGTTCAGAAGCGACACCGAGGATGAAGAACTCAATGGATTCAGTGATGTGGAATGGGATCGAGAGCTCGGTGAACTTGCTAACCGGTAACTTGCTTGTTGGACTCGCTGGCGTATGTTAATTTAGCCTCTTCAGCCTCCCAGGTGTTCCTTATGCTATTGTGCAGCTGAATAACTGTTAATGTGTTACGGTAACACACCGGACACCTATTCCGCCTGTTGTTCTGAGTGCTATTGTGTAGTTGAATAACTTGCCTTTCCAGATTAAATGTCTGTTCTTGGTCTTGGATTTCAACATGACATCATGACTTTGCGTAAACATACAACGCCACTTTCAAGTCAAGTGGCGTGTTATCTATACGCATTTTGAGCTATCCGCGTGTGTGTCCACGCCGAAATTAACCGTCAACTTTTGCGTGTATGTCTACGCCGTTAAATGTCCGAGTGATTCCTCGTGTATGTGTACGCCGTTAAATGTACGAGCGAAACGAAGCAAAATGTATATTTACATCTGTGGAGCAATATTTCTTTTCCTAGGATGGTAGGAGAACACTCATAAATGGTATTAACCCCAGTGACGGGTAGGGTTAGGGACGGGGTTGGGTTAGGTCATATATTTATATATATAGTAATGTAACGTTAAGTCAACGGCGTTGATAAACACGCTGAAAAGCGATTATGCGTGTTGATAGCACGCCAAAAATGGAAATACGAATTGGCGTGTCATACATACGCCGTTTCATGAGATCAGTCTGTGGATTTTGTGAAATAAATTCCTAAATATTATAGTCCAGTGCGACTTATATATGGTTTTTTTCCTCTTCATGACTCATTTTTTGACTGATGCGACTTATAGTCCGGATAATACGGTACCTCGGTGACTTCAGCTTGGGTGACGGACGAGCTCTCGGCCTCTGCTTCCTCGGGGGAAGATGTGTCGGTGGGATTGAGGAGATCCTCGAAGTTTTCCTTCCACCGTCCGACGATATCCCCGGTTGAGGTCAACAGCTGTAAACAGTGTTGGTAAGACACTGCTTCCCTCTCCTGAGGCGCCGGACGGTTTGCCAGAATCTTTTATCCGTCACCTGCCTCAGGAGTCCCATGAGCGAGCCAAGCCTCCTAGGCCGGATAGGACTCCTCCTTCAGCTTGCTTTTGGTGTCCACCATCGGGTTCGGGGATTGCCGCCTCGACCGGAGACCTTACGGCCACAGCCGCGTCGACAATGGAGGTGGAGAACATGGTCCACTCGGACTCAATATCTCCAGAGTCCCTCGGGATCCGGTCGAAGCTCCGCCGGAGATGAGAGTTGGAGATCTCTCGGACAGGGGAATCGGCCAAACGTTCCCAACAGACCCTCACAGTACGCTTGGGTCTGCCGAGATTCCTCCCCCGCCATCGGATCCAACGCACCACCGGGTGACAGCTCCGCCCCTCTCTTCACCCGAGTGTCCACGACATACGGCCGGATGAAACGACCACGAAGTCGATCATCGATCTCCGGCCTTGGGTCTCCTGGTGCCACGTGCACTGATGGACACCCTTATGCTTGAACATGGTGTTTGTTATGGACAAGCTGTGACTAGCACAGAGGACTAACACCGCTCGGGTTCAGGTCAGGGGGCCGTTCCTCCCGATCACGCCCCTCCAGTGTCACTGTCGCTGCCCTCGTGGGCGTTAAAGTCCCCCAGTAGAGCGACGGAGTCGGAGCCCAGGGACGCCAGGAGGGCCGGGTACTCGGCACTGCCGTTCGGCCCGTAGTAGAGCTGTCACTTTTGTGAAAAAATCATGTCAGAATCAAAATCAATACATTTTTTGAGACATAAGTGTTTATTGAATCGATTGTAAAATCGATTTTCCATGTCTAAAGGCGTTTCCATTTTCAACACCAAATACAGGCAAATCCACGGACACCTAACAGGCGTTAGGACGAGCGACAAGAGGGCGCTTGAGACGCACAAGTCAGCAATATTTCTGATGATTTATTGGCGTGAAGTTTCAGCACAATGACAAACAGGAGCGCAACATTCAGGGATTGAGATTAACACCCTCGACCGGCCGAATGCGGGTACAAATGAACTTTGGCGGGAAACGCTGTCGAATCACGAGCCAATCTGGCGTGTTTCTGTGTTTACTCACTTTGCTGGGGAAGTTCGTGTAAGACAAATCTGCGCGGATTTAGCGCAAATACTCGAGAGTCCTCATCAGTGATGGGAATAACGGCGTTATAAATAACGCCGTTACTAACGGCATTACTTTTTCCAGTAACGAGTAATCTAATTGATTACTCTTCTCATCTTAATAACGCCGTTCCCGTTACTGCCAAAAAATGCGGCGCGTTACTATAACTGATGAAGCTGGGGTTTTTTTTTTTCATCAGACCAACTAGATCTCTGAGCGAGAGGCAAATACTTTTTTTACTGTTCTTCCTTGGTTAGTGGGCAGAGCACGAGACAAGCGCATAAATGCTGACGACTGAGGTAGAGTAAAATGTCATTGTAAGCCAATCAGAGGTAGAGTTGGGCGGGTGTTCTAAAGCACACATAGTTGTGATGGGCATTCGGCACTTTTGACTCAGCTCACTGAAAAGACCCGGCTCTTTTGGCTTACAAACGGCTCTTTAAATGACTTTGACTATAATATTTAAAAAAAAATTTACATAATTATTTAATTTCTTTAGGCTAAATTTGTAAAAAATAGAGTCGGCTCTTCAGATATGCGAGCCAGCTCCCGACGTTCACCTAAAAGAGCCGGCTCTTAGAGTCGCCTCATTCGCGAATCGCGAACGACCCATCAAAAGCTCATTCGCGAACGAGTCGATCCATCATCACTAACGGCTAACGCTCATGAATTGCGAACGACCCATCATAACGCATAGTCGGACAGGACAGGACACACAATGAACAACACAAGCAAGCCAGTCAGTCAACGAGAGACAGGTATGGCGACGAGCTTAACAAGCTTAATTTAATTTTGCCCAGTTGTGGCCTGTTGAGGGGCAATAAATATCAAAAGTTCCAAAACATCTATTGTGTTATTTGCATTGATCCACTATATAAACATAATATCTACATGGCATTTGATTGGAGGCTAGTCTCACTTTGTCCCACAGCAACATTTTTTTTTTTTAGATGTGTGTACAATGTTTCATGTTTCTGTTAATAATGTATTGTATTAAGTGTCCATTTCATTATAATATTCAGATTTATCATAAATTATTGAACATGCACATGTATTGTAAGTTCCGTTAAAGAGGGGTAGAGGTGGGGTCACATTTGAGCATTTAAAATTTAATTTTACTTGAAAGTAACGCAATAGTTACTCTCTTAAGTAACTAGTTACTTTTAAAATTTGTAACTGAGTAACTAATTTAGTTACTTTTTGGAAGTAGTAACTAGTAACTGTAACTAATTACTTTTTAAAAGTAACTTGCCCAACACTGGTCCTCATGATATATTAAATACAGCGTATTGCAGAATCTGCGCATTTCTGGCTTACTTGAACACACACGTCACTGCGCAACACATAACGGCGCGCTTGTTCACTTGCATTGAAGCAATAGTGAATATTAAACAGCATTTGGTGAACAGAAAAGACATTTTTATTTTCCAGAATCCTCCATGTTCTGTGTGCTGTATTGATCTGTCCACCTAAAACACATTTTTGGTATAAAAAAAACGATTCCCTATTTTCGTTTTCGAAAATTGTGTTGGTTGGTCCGATCGATTGTGCAATCGATTTTAAGAAAAAAAGTAAGAAAAAAACCCTGAAGAATCCCAATAGGGGAAAGTTTAGAAAAAGACCCAAATATAGCATATTCATTCTTTTTCTCACGTAAATATTGGGATAAAAATGTTAACCTTTAGATATCATCATGAAAGCTACTGAGTTGATTACTTACATCAAGACGAACAAAAAAATTTATTTTTGAAATTGTTTGTTAACATGGGCAAACGGTGCATAATCTAATTACCTGTGCTAATTTGCATAAATAACACAATAGATCTAAACATTGGGTATATATAGCCAGGTGAACATGTCTTGTTGAATCTTATAGGCTATATTTGGGTCTTTTTGGAAACTTTCCCCTATTGGGATTCTTCAGGCATTTTTTCCTTACTCAGGACATATTGAGGATACAAAATCAGTTGAGTTTGCTTCTATTGCAATTTGTTTCTAGGTTGACCCATATTTTGTTTAAAATGACTAGACTATATCTCTAGCCGGTACCTCTCAACCTCCCACACAAGCTCAGGCTCCGTCCCCGCCGGCGAGGTGACGCTCCACGTCCCTAAAGCCAGTTTCCGTGTCCAGAGATCGGGGCGTCTGGGCCCTCGCCTGCGACCGCCGCCCGATCCCCTAAGCACCGGCCCCTCACGGCCCCTCCTGCGGGTGGAGAGCCGACCCACGTCACTCCTGGGGCTGAGCATGCGAGTCCCAACCGGGCCTGGCTCCAGGGTGACGTCTCGGCCCTTGATTTATCTTTCTTCATAAGGGTTTTTTGAACCGCTCTTAGTCTGACCCGTCACCTGGGACCAGTTTGCCTTGGGAGACCCGGTCATTCGGGTCCTCAAACCCCTCCACCACGGTAAGGTGACAGTTCAAGGAGCGGAGAAGCAAATTTCACAGTAACTCTACTTAACTAAGATAAGCCTAAGTAAAATTAAAGGCCAGTAAAAGGTTCAGTCATTTCTACTCAGTTGAAGTTTCCTTTGCAGTATTTTTAAACCAATCAAAATAACACAAAATTAAACCATGCTTTTAAAGTGTATGATTTACTTGTAGACACCATATCTACATAATAAAATATATATATTGCGGCATCTAAACACAGAGAACCCAATATTTGGTACACAAATTATGAATGACAGTCACATTGGATGGATCATTTTGAGTAGAAAATTAACTCTAGTTGTGGCAAGTTACTAAACCTAACAACAAAAGCAATGATAAAACAGTGTGAATACAGCTGGAAAAAATTAGCCTTATTAATTATTCATGCCCCAGTGGATGCTGGGAACACCAGTAACAGAAAAGTTGAGTAGTTTCACTTAATTTTATAACGTTGATATATACGCTTTAATTTCTACACGCTTGAATTGAGTATTGATATAGAATTTAATTCTTGTCTGAACTAACTTTTTCACATAATATAAAAAGTATAACATTATTATTGTAATAAAATGTTTATAATGTAATAATAATTTTAATAAACAAAAAGCATTTCTTTATACATTTTAAAAATCTAAATCCAGTCTTCACCTGCCTAGAATCCCCCAGATTACTCAGCTATTGTTATTATTATTACTACTACTACTTATGATCCTTCAGAAATCATTCTAATATGCTGATTTATTATCGATGTTGAAAACAGTTGTGCTGCTTAATTTATATTTGAGCAGATTAATATAAAGGTAAAAAGAACAGCATTTATTTAAAATAGAAATCTTTTCTAACAATATAAACTACCGTTCAAAAGTTAGGGGTCAGTAATTTTTTTAAAGAAATTAATATTTTTATTCAGCAAGGATGTGTTAAATTGACAAAACGTGATAGTAAAAATTTATATTGTTAGAAAAGATTTTGACTTTTTAACTTTTTATTCATCAATGAATACTAGAAAAATTACTGTTTTCAACATTGATTGTTGTTTTGAGCATCAGATCCTCATATTAGAGTGATTTCTGAAGGATCATGTACAGGAATAAATTACACTTTACTGTATATTCACATATTTTAAATGGTAACAATATTATGCAATATTCTTGTTTTTACTGTATTTTTCATCAAATAAATGCAGACTTGGTGAGCAGAAGAGACTCTTTCAACATTAAATTTTTTTTTAATCATAATCATTCAGAAATATTGACCAGTTGTGTGTGTAGTGTATAAAACCACATTACAAATTTGGAATTGAAATTTGGAAATTTTTAAAATTTTACAACAGTATTGAAGTAAACTGAATAAGAACTTCATAACATTTCTGTGACTAATGAAATGTAACTAAATGAGTGTAACTGATCATGTGATTCTTTGTACAGGTGGTCATCGTTTCTTTGAATATTTGGATCATTTCAGATCATGACTTTAGTTTAGTTTAGTTTCTGAAGCTGCGGTGTTGCACGCACCAAACACTGACACATTCATGTTAATATCTCAATTCAACCGATCATCATTTGCAACAAGAAACATGTTATTTGTAAATATACAGTCAAACCAACATGTATTCAGACTCCTTCAACATTTCTCACATTATCACAGTTTATTCGCTATAATGGTGATAAACATGAGCAGAACTCAGAGTTCTCAGATCAGTGGATATTTGACTGGTTTTGTCCGTCCTTCTGTTCGACTCTCACACATGAATTATGTTGAATATCTGTCAGCTGTTAAATTGAACTACACAATTAGATAATACCAGTTTAGCTCAACCAGTGACCAAGCAATGCTTCATGTTGTTCAGTGTGTGTGTAAAAAGAGCATTAGCAATTACAGAAAACACACTTCAGCAAAACATGATCAGCTCAAAGTGTCCGAATCATTTCTGCTCCCGATCTTTACTGGTAGTCACTGTATGAAGAATTATTGGGTGTAATATGTCACAGTTTACTTTATTTTGCTCTCCTCACTTACAGAAATGAACTATAGTGTCCTGCACACACTAGTGAAACAATATCACACATTACATCTGGTGATTATTATGTTTGGTTTGACTGTACATACAGAACGTATCTGTTCACTTAAAAGTGTATAATGCACTGGATACAAAAAGTTATTTTCAAGGTCACAAAAGTGTGCACATGCTCTCTCTCTCTCTCTCTCTCTCTCTCTTTCTCTCTCTCTCTCTCTCTCTCTCTCTCTCTCTTCCTTGATCTTGACACTTGCTTTGATACATATTTCTAACGCAACAGCGTCTAGACATGCGTAAGTGTGACTCAAGTGTGTTTGTGTGTGAAGCGTTGTGAAGAAGACTGGGGACAGTTGAACGATCAGGGGGAAAATGAGTGGTTTATTGTGGCTGAAGGGAGAAATGGAGCAGAGACACAGGGGACGCCCCTAAACGCTGGAAATTCAGCAACCTACGCTGCCCGCCATCTGATTGATGCCATTACAGAAAAAACCTTCAGTGAAGATCCTTCCCAAATGTTCTAACAGCGAGTCGAAGTCGAGCGTAATGTAAGAATGAGGACAGGAAGAAAACTAAATAAAGCAAAGCACTCTTACACTTGTCAACACTATTCTGAGTATTTAAGAAAAACATGCTCATTTCTAATGAATAACTCTTCACCCCCATCCAGATGTTCACCCATGAGAAGTAAACGATTATGTCACTTCCCTTTTTCGCAAGAAACCACATAAAAGACACGATAAAGAGCAGCTTACATTTAGAGAGAGAGAGAGAGAGAGAGAGAGAGAGAGAGAGATGAGATCAGTGTGACAGGTGGACGAGAGACTTAGAAGCTAGATCAGTAATAATCGAACCGACAGGTAAGTGTGTGTTTGTATGGGTCGACGTCGGTAATTCCCAAGGATACTGCGGGTCACACTCACATATTTCTTCTACACAGTCTCCTGAACACACATTAATGTCCAAACATAATGTTTCTGAAAGAGTCTCTTCTACTCACTAAGGCTGCGCTTATTTTATCAAGAATACAGTAAAAACAGTGGAATATTATAAATATATAGTAATATATTAAAGTGTTTTCAGGATCGTTACTCTGCAATAACAGTAACAGCAGCAATAACAGTAACAGCAGCAGCAATAACAGTAACAATAGAAGCAATAACAGTAACAGAAGCAATAACAGTAACAGCAGCAATAACAGTAACAGCAGCAATAACAGCAGCAGCAATAACAGCAGCAGCAATAACAGTAACAGCAGCAGCAACAACAGCAGCAGCAATAACAGTAACAGCAGCAGCAATAACATCAGCAGCAATAACAGTAACAGAAGCAGCAATAACAGTAGCAGCAAAAACAACAGAAGCAGCAATAACAGTAACAGCAGCAGCAATAACAGCAGCAGCAATAACAGTAACAGCAGCAGCAATAACCGTAACAGCAGCAGTAAAAGTAACAGCAGCAGCAATAACAGAAGCAGCAATAACAGCAGCAGCAATAACAGTAACAGCAGCAATAACAGTAACAACAGTAACAGCAGCAATAACAGTAACAGCAGCAGCAATAACAGTAACAGCAGCAGCAGCAACAACGGCAGCAGCAATAACAGCAGCAGCAGCAATAACAGCAGCAGCAATAACAGTAACAGCAGCAGCAGCAGCAATAACAGCAGCAGCAATAACAGTAACAGCAGCAGCAATAACAGTAACAGCAGCAGCAGCAATAACAGAAGCAGCAATAACAGTAACAGCAGCAATAACAGTAACAGCAGCAGCAATAACAGTAACAGCAGCAGCAATAACAGTAACAGCAGCAGCAATAACAGTAACAGCAGCAATAACATTAACAGCAGCAGCAATAACAGTAACAGCAGCAATAACAGTAACAGCAGCAGCAATAACAGTAACAGCAGCAATAACAGTAACAGCAGCAGCAATAACAGTAACAGCAGCAATAACAGTAACAGCAGCAGCAATAACAGTAACAGCAGCAGCAATAACAGTAACAGCAATAGCAATAACAGTAACAGCAGCAGCAATAACAGTAACAGCAGCAATAACAGCAGCAGCAACAGCAATAACAGTAACAGCAGCAGCAATAACAGTAACAGCAGCAACAGTAACAGCAGCAGCAATAACAGCAGCAGCAATAACAGTAACAGCAGCAGCAATAACAGTAACAGCAGCAGCAATAACAGTAACAGCAGCAGCAATAACAGTAACAGCAGCAATAACAGTAACAGCAGCAGCAATAACAGTAACAGCAGCAATAACAGTAACAGCAGCAGCAGCAATAACAGTAACAGCAGCAGCAATAACAGTAACAGCAGCAGCAATAACAGTAACAGCAGTAACAATAACAGCAACAGCAGCAGCAATAACAGTAACAGCAGCAATAACAGTAACAGCAGCAGCAATAACAGTAACAGCAGTAACAATAACAGCAACAGCAGCAGCAATAACAGTAACAGCAGCAGCAATAACAGTAACAGCAGCAATAACAGCAGCAGCAATAGCAATAACAGTAACAGCAGCAGCAATAACAGTAACAGCAGCAATAACAGCAGCAACAGCAATAACAGTAACAGCAGCAGCAGCAATAACAGTAAGAGCAGCAATAACAGCAGCAGCAGCAGCAATAACAGTAACAGCAGTAACAGTAACATCAGCAATAACAGTAACAGCAGTAGCAATAACAGTAACAGCAGCAATAACAGTAACAGCAGCAGCAATAACAGTAACAGCAGCAGCAATAACAGTAACAGCAGCAGCAATAACAGTAACAGCAGCAGCAGCAATAACAGTAAGAGCAGCAATAACAGCAGCAGCAGCAGCAGCAATAACAGTAACAGCAGCAGCAATAAAAGTAACAGCAGCAATAACAGTAACAGCAGCAGCAATAACAGTAACAGCAGCAATAACAGCAGCAGCAATAACAGCAGCAGCAGCAATAACAGTAACAGCAGCAATAACAGCAACAGCAGCAATAACAGCAGCAGCAATAACAGTAACAGCAGCAATAACAGCAGCAGCAATAACAGTAACAGCAGCAATAACAGTAACAGCAGCAGCAATAACAGCAGCAGCAGCAGCAATAACAGTAACAGCAGTAACAGTAACATCAGCAATAACAGTAACAGCAGCAGCAATAACAGTAACAGCAGCAATAACAGTAACAGCAGCAATAACAGTAACAGCAGCAATAACAGTAACAGCAGCAATAACAGAAACAGCAGCAGCAATAACAGTAACAGCAGCAGCAATAACAGTAACTGTTACTAAGTTACTTAATACAAAATAAATAGGCCTACTTAATAAAAAATAACCTATACTTAAATAAAAAAGTTTTAACTTTTACTTCACTCTTTTACTAACTCTTTGAAACTTCTTAAAACAAACTGTCTCAAAACATATCAAATAATTTATTTGCTAAAATAATGACAAAACTGATAAATCAACATAATATGAGCAAGGGTTCAACAATGACAATTATTGTTGAAAACTGTAAAAATATTATTATTTCTCAACTGTCTCAATACATTGCAAGTTTCTTTTTTTATTATTATTGTAACAGACTTGGTTGGATTGTACATGACAGAATCCAACAAAGTCTGTTACTGCTCGTTGTATGTGCGTATGCAATGTATTTTTCCCCTCGGGGCTTGCCGTAGATAGGAATGGTCTGCACAAAACATACCGTAAATAATCATGCAAATATATTTTTTTCATTTTTTTTATAATTTTCTATGCACGCGCGAGGTGTCTAGATTATGCGCATGACTTAAACGCTGGCAGACACAGCAGCAGTTGTAGGCAGGTATATTGATCATGTAATCAGAATTCTCTTGTCCCGAATTATTCATTCATTTATTCATATTCATTCATTCATTTTTGTCACTTGTTTAAGTCATCTAAAAAAAAATTTTTTTTTCGGTTTTTCGACTCGATTGGGGGGCCCCCTGGTTTGATTGGGGGGCCCCAAGCAGCCGCTTAGTTCGCTTATGCCTCGGGCCGGCCCTGGCAACAGCAGCAATAACAGCAGCAGCAATAACAGTAACAGCAGCAATAACAGGAACAGCAGCAGCAGCAATAACAGTAACAGCAGCAGCAATAACAGGAACAGCAGCAGCAATAACAGTAACAGCAGTAGCAATAACAGTAACAGCAGCAGCAGCAATAACAGTAACAGCAGTAACAATAACAGCACCAGCAGCAGCAATAACAGTAGCAGCAGCAATAACAGTAACAGCAGCAGCAATAACAGTAACAGCAGCAATAACAGTAACAGCAGCAGCAATAACAGTAACAGCAGCAATAACAGTAACAGCAGCAGCAATAACAGTAACAGCAGCAATAACAGTAACAGCAGCAGCAATAACAGTAACAGCAGCAATAACAGTAACAGCAGCAGCAGCAATAACAGTAACAGCAGTAACAGTAACAGCAGCATCAATAACAGTAACAGCAGCAATAACAGTAACAGCAGCAGCAGCAATAACAGTAACAGCAGCAGCAATAACAGTAACAGCAGTAACAGTAACGGCAGCAATAACAGTAACAGCAGCAATAACAGTAACAGCAGCAGCAGCAATATCAGTAACAGCAGCAGCAGCAATAACAGTAACAGCAGTAACAGTAACAGCAGCAGTAACAGTAACAGCAGCAATAACAGTAACAGCAGCAATAACAGTAACAGTAACAGCAGCAGCAATAACAGTAACAGCAGCAATAGCAGTAACAGTAACAGCAGCAGCAATAACAGTAACAGCAGCAATAACAGTAACAGCAGCAGCAGCAGCAATAAAAGTAACAGCAGCAGCAGCAGCAATAACAGTAACAGCAGCAGCAATAACAGCAGCAGCAATAACAGTAACAGCAGCAATAACAGTAACAGCAGCAGCAATAACAGTAACAGCAGCAGCAATAAAAGTAACAGCAGCAATAACAGTAACAGCAGCAGCAATAACAGTAACAGCAGCAATAACAGTAACAGCAGCAATAACAGTAACAGCAGCAGCAATAACAGTAACAGCAGCAGCAATAACAGTAACAGCAGTAACAGCAGCAGCAATAAAAGTAACAGCAGTAACAGCAGCAGCAATAACAGTAACAGCAGCAGCAATAACAGTAACAGCAGCAGCAATAACAGTAACAGCAGCAATAACAGCAGCAGCAATAACAGTAACAGCAGCAATAACAGTAACAGCAGCAGCAATAACAGTAACAGCAGCAGCAATAAAAGTAACAGCAGCAATAACAGTAACAGCAGCAGCAATAACAGTAACAGCAGCAATAACAGTAACAGCAGCAATAACAGTAACAGCAGCAGCAATAACAGTAACAGCAGCAGCAATAACAGTAACAGCAGTAACAGCAGCAGCAATAAAAGTAACAGCAGTAACAGCAGCAGCAATAACAGTAACAGCAGCAGCAATAACAGTAACAGCAGCAGCAATAACAGTAACAGCAGTAACAGCAGCAGCAATAAAAGTAACAGCAGTAACAGCAGCAGCAATAACAGTAACAGCAGCAGCAATAACAGTAACAGCAGCAGCAATAACAGTAACAGCAGTAACAGCAGCAGCAATAAAAGTAACAGCAGTAACAGCAGCAGCAATAACAGTAACAGCAGCAGCAATAACAGTAACAACAGCAGCAATAACAGTAACAGCAGCAGCAATAAAAGTAACAGCAGTAACAGCAGCAATAACAGTAACAATAGAAGCAAAACAGTAACAGCTGGTTAAAATGCTTTGGCGCACACGGCCTAGCAGTTCATAGTATTGACACGTGCTCTAAAGAGTTAAAGTTAGGCTTCCTGTCTGCCATGATCTAAATTTACTGAAGCGTGCAGGAGTGGGCGAGAGAGCCACAGTAAACCCGAGAGAGAGAGAGAGAGAGTTAGGGGAAATGCAGAATCTAGTGCATGTGCTGACTTCATGCATGCTTGACATTTAAAGATCAGAAAGTTTCTTGTAAAAAGCTTTCGTCACGACACTCACATTATCATTTAGGGGAACGGCAGCTGCCAGAATCGCTGTGTTGGGTTGTTTCTCTTTTTATTTAGTTTATAATATAGCATACATGCCAAATAAAGAAAGCTGGGCGTCCCCTTAAACTGAACTGTAATAATTACGTCAACTAGATTTTCGTTTTCTGAAGAAGAACATGCGAGTAAAATCAGCAAAAGCAACTGTAACATCACTAATGTTGCCTGAACTGATGTGACGTAGAGAGAGAGAGAAGGTCAGAGGCTTGTTTCTTCCACTTTTTACATTGGACGTCTGCAAAATGCATGAATGTAAATGATTATGAACTCCTGCATAATCTTCCCTAATCAGTGAAAGTTCATTCGTATCTCACATTTAACACTGAGTTGGTTGTGGAAAGTCCGGGCGAAACCACACTGTGGGCAAACCGTGAACAGAAGGGAATGTGATGATCACCTCTCGTTCTTCAAATGAAGACATCGATTAGCATAAAAGGTGGCTTTCGCTGAGATGCTGTAACATCTGCTGGTTTTCACTTTTGTTATGATATTCGAGTATGAACTGGAAATGTTTTTGAGTCAAACGGAGAAGTGGCATCGATTCCCTCCATCAAACTGATACCAAGGATCATTTCAAGAGCGCAGATGTCTAGACTCATCAGCGAATTAAAGTCACCATGAAATCAAAATGGCCATTCTACATTATTTCTACATGCACATTATTATCGTGTTAAATTGATGTTCCTGGTAATCTAGAATCAGAATCAGTTCTTCTCTTCTCTGATGACGAGGGCGGGGCTTCAACCTGTCACTCACACGAGCTCAGCCAATAGCAAACCACAACCATCCAATCAACTCCCCACAGACACAATCAAGCCCCGCCCACATGTGTTCTTGTATTGCTTCACTCGATATACGACACTATAGATAATAAAATAGTTAATTAATATGGTTTTCTTATGCCATAAAAACGTGGAAATAGTTTTGTTGAGGTTCAAGAAAAAATATTTAGGGATTTTAAAAGGGATACAATGAAATATTTGGGCAGTATTCATTTTTATTGTATTGATTCTACCAATTAATGACCGCGGCGAGTCCACTAGGTCTATTTTAGTTTGGTTCAAAAGCTTTCCTGATAGACTTTATTAAATGAGCCGCTAATACTAAAACCCCAATACTTGAAATCACTGGGACACCATTTTAGGGATCCAGAAATAGCTCTAATGTCGTCGTCTAATACATTTACTGGAAAGGCTTCACTTTTTGAGGAATTTGATGAGACTCTGAAACAGTGTGTGGAAGAATTAGCCGGATTATTTAGAAACATTAAGAGAGTTTGTGCTCATAATGTTACGCCAGTAATTGAGCGAATGGCAATAGAAATAATCCAGGTGAGCTCGGGCATCCCTACATCCCCATGAAAATATGTTTTGATTTTAAAAAGTAAAGTATCTGTTTAGACTGACACAACAACACATCAATCATGAGCATTATAAGGCATTATTAAAGGTGTTTAGTCCACACTGTATGTGAACTACACCGGGGCAAGTTGTCACACGGCTATATCTCAGAAATCATGTCCGGTCCAATACACACATTCATGCTTTCTCCATAGTAGTTTTGCATGTTGGTTTAAAACCTTGATTTTTTTTTAATTATGTCCTTTAAACAAAATATAGGGTAAAAAGTTTGGAATCATTATTATTTTTAATGTTTTAGAAAGAATGTTGTCTCTTTTGCTCATCAAAAATACAGTAAAAACAGTAATATTGTGAAATATTATTATAATGTAAATCAGCTGTTTTCTATGTGAATATACTGTAAAGTGTAATTTATTCCTGTGATCAAAGCTGAATGTTCAGCATCATTACTCCAGTCTTCAGTGTCACATGACCCTTCAGAAATCACTCTAATATGATGATCTGATGCTCAAGACACATTTATGATTATTATCAGTGTTGAAAACAGTTGCCGTTTCATGTTACAAAAGATTTCAAATGCTGTTTTCTTGAACTTGTTATTCAATCCTGAAAACTAAAATGTATCAGTTTCCACAAAAAGGAAACCTTTTTTTTATAGGATTCATTGATGAATAGTTTACTGTAATAGAATTCAAAATAGAAAACATTTCTAACAATATAAATCTGTATTATCCCTTTTTATCAGTTTAACACATCCATGCTGAATAAAATTATTAATTTATTTTTTTAAAAAGGAAAGAGTAACTGACCCTAAACTTTTGAACGGTAAATTGTTACAAAAAGATTTCTATTTTAAATAAATGCTGTTATTTTATAACTTATATATATATATATAATATATATATATATATATATATACTTAATAAAATGATTATATATATATATATATATATATATATATGTTCCATTTATTTAAAATAGAAACAATTAAATGACTATTTCTAATTCTAATTTCTAATTAACAATGTGCGTTTTTTTCTTGGGAAATAACAGTTCATTAGCCTTTCAGTGGCCAAAACTCAATGATGTGCCAACAGAAACAACACAACCCTCAAACGCTAATATTCAGACCTGGACAAACAAGGATCTCGTTAGCAATGTTAACGCAGCGCTATCTATAGATTTAAGCCTCCTGAAATAAGTCTACAGGTTGAGGAGGACTAACCTATTATTGACAAAAATAACAATAACAAAATAAGAAGCTGTCATAATGTAACTTTCCCTGGGCACTTCGAATGTTTTAAACTAAAATATAAGTGCTAATTAATAATATTATGTATGAATAACACCTAACTGTACAACTGTACAGAACTGCTGTATCTCTGGGTGTAGCGCAGCGCCGACTGGTGGTGATGAACGGAACAGCACTCACTTGGAAACTAATTATTACATTGTTTAAATTAATACATTTTTAGCGTAAATGTGGTTTTGTATATGTACATTTCTGAAATGCATAACTTAGACAGTTTCCTCTGATAACAGATCTCTGTACACTGTAATGTGGACTAGGGCTGTACAAATAAACGTGAATTGAATTGAAAGACACCATGACATCTATCGGTTACTGGTTAGTATAGTCCTGAAGAATAATGCTGTTAATCACAGTGATTAGAGACAGTTTTAGTTTTTTCTTGGCTAGTAATGGCTCAATGTTTGAAACTAGCAGGTTCAGCTTTTACATACTTAAATTAGCATATTTTTTGTTTTACCCTCGGCAGTTTTTTACCTTTATAAAGGCCCATTTTAACCTCATATTATAGGACTGTTACTAAATCAAATTAAATAATTTACACTGCAATAAATAATGTTATGAGATTAATGTTTTAAATAACTTTTTGGATATACAATAAGAAAAATGCAATAATACTTTTAAACATGAAACTAAACCGCCAGTAGGTGGCGGCAAGTCCCTTAATGAATCAGTGAATCATTCATTTAAACTCCCCCTGTGGTGTAAATCCGGCTTTTAATGTTGTTTATATGATACAGTGATACAGTGAATGAACTAGGTACAATGTAAATGAAAACCCACAGAAGAAAAAAAAAACATAAATAACTTAAGTGGAGCTCTTCAGGGCTCTTTGAAACTGCACTGATTTGGACGTCAAAACGTTGGTTGCAATTGAAGAAAAAAATCCTGAAATGTTTTCCTCAAAAAACTTAATTTCTTTTCCACTGAAGAAAGAAAGACATGAACATCTTGGATGGCATTGGGGTGAGTAAATTATCAGGAAATCTTCATTTTGAGGTGAACTAATCCTTTAAACTAATCCCCCACAACCTCGAACCTAATAAAATAAAATGTAAAAAGTAAACCGAAATCTTCAGCGTGTTCGACGCCCTAAACTACCTTAAAGAAAACAAAAATACAAACGGTGGCGCACACTTCTTACCTAGTGTGTCTAACACCTGACATATAGGCCACCTGCAGCCCATTAAACTCTGAACATTGGCCTAAAACACACAATAACACTAAGGAACTAAATGTTAAACATACACAACTGAAATTGGATTAAACTGGTACAAAGTACGCCACTCAGGACACTGAATGAACACACACACACGCACGCGCGCGCAAACACCCGCGAAGCCTTTTAAAACAGCGGGGCGACAGCCGATTGGACGCCCTGATGATGATGGACAGCTGACACGGCCTATCACAGGAGCCTGACAGCAAATAGAACGCGTACAAGAGAGGGAGGGAAAAACAAAAGCACAACAAACACGTATAGAATGTAACATGAAATAAAATGTAAATACCGTAATATTAACTAATCTACTTGTCTACTGCAACGTGTTTATTGAACTATAATATCAATGTAACAATTACAATTTACAGGCAAACAACTCCTTGGTGTAGGCTATATATATATACACACACACATTTATATATATAGTTGATTGTTAACGCAAACACATTTTATGTGAGAACACTGATGAAGTCTATTCTCACAGAGAGTGAGAAAAACTTTTCTTTTTTGAATGCCACAGAAATGTGATAGTATCAGTGAAACCAACACATCTGAGAATCGCTGACTCCGATCTCAGGGTTTATTCATACGGAAGTTTCAATACCATCAAACTTACAATATCTCAACACTAATGACACACTGATGAACACAGCATGAGCTCACACAGGCCTCTATAGCTTAGTCTCAGGTAAAGTATGATTTGCATATGATATTGTTTTTTGAATTACTGTCACTGTTGCTCATCGTTATGGGTTTGTTCACATTTTAAGTATTAAACATCAGTAACTTTGTACCAGTGTTTGTGCTCAAGATAATCCAGGGTTATTACAAAGACAATCATTTTATCCCTTAAAACTCATCTTTGATAATCATAATTATATATTTAAATGTTTTTTTTTCCCTGTGAATGTCTTAAAATATCTTGAATGTAACTCGACACCCTTGCCTCATTTAGTATACGTGATTCTATGAATATGTAAATGAGTCCCGCCTCCACTCACTCACAGCTGCTCGGATTATGCACTCGCTCAACTGTAGTAAACGCTTTTTTGGATTATTAAAACAAATAATATGCGATTATTCCAATATTGTGGCATTATTCCAATAACAAGAGACCTCAAACAACAACAAAAAATACAAACTTTGACAATAATACTGATTTAATGTATTTTATGTTTAAATATATATATAAATATTAACAAAATATTCATCACAAAAGCTGTTAGCAACATCCAGAAAAATAATGGACCTCTGCTGGACAGATGTGGTAATTACACCTTTTCTAAAACTATATATTCTGCAGAAGAGATCAATATCCAGAAACAACTCGCATTTAATTTCGATCATCATTAAGGTTTTGTTTTCATAAAAAAATTAATATTTCATAAGCATGCTTATGGTGTACTTTAGCCATAAATAGGTTTAAATTAAAACTTCATATCCCCCAAAAACACAGCATAAACATATAGATGAGAAATCAAATTAAAAAACCGTAAACGAGGAGCACATGAAAAATAGAAAAACAATAAAAACATTCAAAATGTTAACCCTTTAGCTGTCAGCCCTTTTTGAGTGTTGACGTGAAAATGCACTACGCAAACTTAAACGGTTGTAATTCATGAAGCCTTTGTACTAAAGACTTATGGTTGGTCTCTTTTAAAAGAAGACTCTTGGTAGATTATTGCTGAAGTGGAATAAATTAATAGAATTAAATTATTTAAAAGTTATTGAAGTTTAAGTTTATTGTTATGAAAATATAAAAAAATACTTAAAAAAAAAAAATATATATATAAATTAATATAGACAGAAAGTCAAAGCCATATATCTAACCAAGTTGTGTTCCAAATTTGAAGTTGATATCACAAACATTGAAGTTCCCATGAGATTTTGTTTAGACGTAATACCAAAAATACCCACCGGGTGACATTGCGTTCCATTGAATTTAATTGTATGCATTCTGCCATAACAAATTAATAAATTTCTATCCAAATTTCACTTCTGTCACTAAATATGTAACCTTGAGAGTCAGACCTTTCTGACAATATGTGTTTTGTCAAGATTGGAACATTTTTGATAGTAAATTATGAAAGATGATGCCCAAAAGGGGAGGGGCCTAATAAAAAAAGTACCGTTTCTATGGTAACACAACGTCCAATTTCAAAACGGTTTTCACAGGATGAATTCTGAGTTCGTAAGCTTTCAAATGATACCTAATTTATGATAACTACTAAAATATGTGATATAATAAAAAAAAAATATATATATATATATAATATATATTATACTTTTTAGAGGACTTTTTACTTTACTTTTTAAAATACAATTTTATCTTTTTTTATTGACAAATACTAGATTATGTTTTATTATGAACTTTTAGCATTAAAAACCAAAGTTTCAATTATTAAAAGTGTGTCAACTTTTTGTGACAAAGGTCAAAAACAGATTTTTTGAGGCGCACTCTTGTCATAAACTCATATATTACTGTTCATACATAATTTGTAAGAAAGAAACAGCGCTAAAATATCTATTAAGGAGTCTTAGACCTTTCCAACGATATATAGTTTGTCATGACTAGATTAGGATTTAATAGTAATATAGTGAAGTAAATTTAGGTTGCCCGTATACGGTTATTTAAACTATAATTCTGATGAAATCACACAGAACACAATATTTTACTTCGGCAAACACATTTTATTCATAAAATGTTTTTTAAAAATCTGGTTAATAAACACATCTGAGACGCATGAATTAAGCACTAATACGATATGGTGACATCCAGTGCAATAATGGTGTTCATTAGTGTTGTAATCGAGCTGAATAAACCCTCCTCTGTTGTCTTCACTGATAGGCTACAGCACAGGAAACACTCCTGTGTGTCTCATCATCCACCAGCTCACACACACACACACACACACACACACACACACATGCTCGCAGACCTCTGAGTCAATCCATGCAAGACATCCAGAGCCTCCACAGAAGGTAAGACTCACTGCTACTATAACTAATACACCTATTAAACGCTATAAAATGCATTTCCAATAAAATCAAGTGTTTCTCAGAGAGTTTAAGTCTTCGCTTTGGTTTAAAGCTGTGTGTGAGGAACATGTTCTAGAAGAGCGGCGCTGCCGAAGGTGTGTTCACATACCAGGAACACATTATGGATGTGTGTAAACAAGTTGTGAATGGCACTGCGTGTAAAAGTTCACATTCCTGCATCTCGCCGTCGCAGGAACACGTCCAGCATCACGAGGCGTTCAGAACCAGTCATGTGATCGCTCATGACCCGACAGCTGCGGTCCGAGGCGTTCAGAACCAGTCATGTGATCGCTCATGACCCGACAGCTGCGGTCCGAGGCGTTCAGAACCAGTCATGTGATCGCTCATGACCCGACAGCTGCTGTCCGAGGCGTTCAGAACCAGTCATGTGATCGCTCATGACCCGACAGCTGCGGTCCGAGGCGTTCAGAACCAGTCATGTGATCGCTCATGACCCGACAGCTGCGGTCCGAGGCGTTCAGAGCCAGTCGTGTGACCGCTCATGACCCGACAGCTGCGGTCCGAGGCGTTCAGAGCCAGTCGTGTGACCGCTCATGACCCGACAGCTACGGTCCGAGGCGTTCAGAACCAGTCCTGTGATCGCTCATGACCCGACAGCTGTGGTCCGAGGCGTTCAGAACCAGTCGTGTGATCGCTCATGACCCGACAGCTGCGGTCCGAGGCGTTCAGAACCAGTCATGTGATCGCTCATGACCCGACAGCTGCGGTCCGAGGCGTTCAGAACCAGTCATGTGATCGCTCATGACCCGACAGCTGCGGTCCGAGGCGTTCAGAACCAGTCATGTGATCGCTCATGACCCGACAGCTGCTGTCCGAGGCGTTCAGAGCCAGTCCTGTGATCGCTCATGACCCGACAGCTGTGGTCCGAGGCGTTCAGAACCAGTCGTGTGACCGCTCATGACCCGACAGCTGCGGTCCGAGGCGTTCAGAACCAGTCATGTGATCGCTCATGACCCGACAGCTGCGGTCCGAGGCGTTCAGAACCAGTCATGTGATCGCTCATGACCCGACAGCTGCGGTCCGAGGCGTTCAGAACCAGTCATGTGATCGCTCATGACCCGACAGCTGCGGTCCGAGGCGTTCAGAACCAGTCATGTGATCGCTCATGACCCGACAGCTGCTGTCCGAGGCGTTCAGAGCCAGTCCTGTGATCGCTCATGACCCGACAGCTGCGGTCCGAGGCGTTCAGAACCAGTCCTGTGATCGCTCATGACCCGACAGCTGCGGTCCGAGGCGTTCAGAACCAGTCCTGTGATCGCTCATGACCCGACAGCTGCTGTCCGAGGCGTTCAGAGCCAGTCCTGTGATCGCTCATGACCCGACAGCTGCGGTCCGAGGCGTTCAGAGCCAGTCCTGTGATCGCTCATGACCCGACAGCTGCGGTCCGAGGCGTTCAGAGCCAGTCATGTGATCGCTCATGACCCGACAGCTGCGGTCCGAGGCGTTCAGAGCCAGTCATGTGACCGCTCATGACCCGACAGCTGCTGTCCGAGGCGTTCAGAGCCAGTCCTGTGACCGCTCATGACCCGACAGCTGCGGTCCGAGGCGTTCAGAGCCAGTCCTGTGACCGCTCATGACCCGACAGCTGCGGTCCGAGGCGTTCAGAGCCAGTCATGTGACCGCTCATGACCCGACAGCTGCTGTCCGAGGCGTTCAGAGCCAGTCATGTGACCGCTCATGACCCGACAGCTGCTGTCCGAGGCGTTCAGAGCCAGTCCTGTGATCGCTCATGACCCGACAGCTGCGGTCCGAGGCGTTCAGAGCCAGTCATGTGACCGCTCATGACCCGACAGCTGCTGTCCGAGGCGTTCAGAGCCAGTCATGTGACCGCTCATGACCCGACAGCTGCTGTCCGAGGCGTTCAGAGCCAGTCATGTGACCGCTCATGACCCGACAGCTGCTGTCCGAGGCGTTCAGAGCCAGTCCTGTGATCGCTCATGACCCGACAGCTGTGGTCCGAGGCGTTCAGAACCAGTCGTGTGACCGCTCATGACCCGACAGCTGCGGTCCGAGGCGTTCAGAACCAGTCATGTGATCGCTCATGACCCGACAGCTGCGGTCCGAGGCGTTCAGAACCAGTCATGTGATCGCTCATGACCCGACAGCTGCGGTCCGAGGCGTTCAGAACCAGTCATGTGATCGCTCATGACCCGACAGCTGCGGTCCGAGGCGTTCAGAACCAGTCATGTGATCGCTCATGACCCGACAGCTGCGGTCCGAGGCGTTCAGAACCAGTCATGTGATCGCTCATGACCCGACAGCTGCTGTCCGAGGCGTTCAGAGCCAGTCCTGTGATCGCTCATGACCCGACAGCTGTGGTCCGAGGCGTTCAGAACCAGTCGTGTGACCGCTCATGACCCGACAGCTGCGGTCCGAGGCGTTCAGAACCAGTCATGTGATCGCTCATGACCCGACAGCTGCGGTCCGAGGCGTTCAGAACCAGTCATGTGATCGCTCATGACCCGACAGCTGCGGTCCGAGGCGTTCAGAACCAGTCGTGTGATCGCTCATGACCCGACAGCTGCGGTCCGAGGCGTTCAGAACCAGTCATGTGATCGCTCATGACCCGACAGCTGTGGTCCGAGGCGTTCAGAACCAGTCGTGTGACCGCTCATGACCCGACAGCTGCGGTCCGAGGCGTTCAGAACCAGTCATGTGATCGCTCATGACCCGACAGCTGCTGTCCGAGGCGTTCAGAACCAGTCATGTGATCGCTCATGACCCGACAGCTGCGGTCCGAGGCGTTCAGAACCAGTCGTGTGATCGCTCATGACCCGACAGCTGCGGTCCGAGGCGTTCAGAACCAGTCATGTGATCGCTCATGACCCGACAGCTGTGGTCCGAGGCGTTCAGAACCAGTCGTGTGACCGCTCATGACCCGACAGCTGCGGTCCGAGGCGTTCAGAACCAGTCATGTGATCGCTCATGACCCGACAGCTGCTGTCCGAGGCGTTCAGAACCAGTCATGTGATCGCTCATGACCCGACAGCTGCGGTCCGAGGCGTTCAGAACCAGTCATGTGATCGCTCATGACCCGACAGCTGCGGTCCGAGGCGTTCAGAACCAGTCGTGTGACCGCTCATGACCCGACAGCTGCGGTCCGAGGCGTTCAGAACCTGTCATGTGATCGCTCATGACCCGACAGCTGCGGTCCGAGGCGTTCAGAACCAGTCCTGTGATCGCTCATGACCCGACAGCTGCGGTCCGAGGCGTTCAGAACCAGTCATGTGATCGCTCATGACCCGACAGCTGCTGTCCGAGGCGTTCAGAACCAGTCGTGTGACCGCTCATGACCCGACAGCTGTGGTCCGAGGCGTTCAGAACCAGTCGTGTGATCGCTCATGACCCGACAGCTGCGGTCCGAGGCGTTCAGAACCAGTCATGTGATCGCTCATGACCCGACAGCTGCGGTCCGAGGCGTTCAGAACCAGTCATGTGATCGCTCATGACCCGACAGCTGCGGTCCGAGGCGTTCAGAACCAGTCCTGTGATCGCTCATGACCCGACAGCTGCGGTCCGAGGCGTTCAGAACCAGTCATGTGATCGCTCATGACCCGACAGCTGCTGTCCGAGGCGTTCAGAACCAGTCATGTGATCGCTCATGACCCGACAGCTACGGTCCGAGGCGTTCAGAACCAGTCCTGTGATCGCTCATGACCCGACAGCTACGGTCCGAGGCGTTCAGAACCAGTCATGTGATCGCTCATGACCCGACAGCTGCGGTCCGAGGCGTTCAGAGCCAGTCATGTGACCGCTCATGACCCGACAGCTGCGGTCCGAGGCGTTCAGAACCAGTCCTGTGACCGCTCATGACCCGACAGCTGCGGTCCGAGGCGTTCAGAGCCAGTCATGTGACCGCTCATGACCCGACAGCTGCGGTCCGAGGCGTTCAGAGCCAGTCATGTGACCGCTCATGACCCGACAGCTGCGGTCCGAGGCGTTCAGAGCCAGTCATGTGACCGCTCATGACCCGACAGCTGCGGTCCGAGGCGTTCAGAGCCAGTCATGTGACCGCTCATGACCCGACAGCTGCGGTCCGAGGCGTTCAGAGCCAGTCATGTGACCGCTCATGACCCGACAGCTGCGGTCCGAGGTGTTCAGAACCAGTCATGTGACCTCTCGATATCCCTTGTGTGCGTCTGTACGGAGGAATCACTCATGCACAAACTCAAACCCAGTTTCCTTGACATGATTTGCAATGTTTATATATTATTTTTCACCTTTAGTATAAAATATGGTTGCATAAACTCCCGGGCTAGACTAGTCTCTTTAAGATTGGGACTAGTTGCATAAACATAAGACACAGTGGATATGAACTAGTCTTACAACCTAACAATTATATCCTTAATATCTATCTTGTACTATTCTGTCATAATGACTGAAACTTTTTGCTTATTTGGATAAAAGCGTCTGTTAAATGAATGGCTTACACTGTAAGAAATTATTGTTGGTTTAACTTTTTTAAAAAACGTAAGTAACCTTAAAATAGAGTTCATTGAACTTAAACATTTGAGTTCATACAAAGAAGAAGATTGAATCAACAGAATCTCAAAAATATCGTTAACTGAAGCACATTAATTATCTAAGTTTTGACAAAAGAAAAAAAAAGTTGTGATAAATCATGAAAATATATATTTTTTACAGTGACTCAAATTAGCCTGATCCACCTTTTTATGTAACTGGCTTTATAAAGTTATGACTAGTCTTGAAGAAATAAGATTTGATGCCAAACTCGTAAGAACTAGTCTTACGAGTTTGGCATCAAATCTTATTTCTTATTTCATAATAGAAATATTAGAATTTCATAAGACTTTTCAAAAGAAAAGAGGAAACTGCACTTGCTTCATTTGATCGCCATTGAACATCCTTAAAAATAAAAGTTTCCTTGTTGGTATTTATCATTAGTTTTTTGGTTTCCAGAGAACATTTAAGCGAACAGTTCTTAAAATAACCTTTTTTTTCTTAGTGTGAAGAAACTTTTTCCACTTTACAGAAGCTTTTGTGCAATGGAAAGGTAAGAAAATAACCTTTATTTTTAAGTATAAAGTGGGAAAACTTTTAAAAATGTTTCTCACAACAAGAAAAAAAACTTGTTTTAACCCTTTCATGCATGAATTATGATAACCTCAGTCAGGATTTTCTCATGTTTTATTGCACCTAGTGCATTAAAAACAAGATTTGAACTTATTTTATTTTACACTTTCAGAGATTTTCCGATGTCCACTTAAAGTGAAGATGTACTGTATTAAATATAATACAGTAATAACACAGCAACACTGTGTATTTAACAAACCAATAAATAAAATGAGATCAAATCTTATGAAAAATATCAAATATAAACAAAAAATATAATATAGCTTAAATTATTGCAAATGCAAGTGAGTTCAACCAGCAGACGGAGAACTTTATACAAGTTAAACTTTACATGTCTTTGATATCAGAACATGAGGAAGTGATCAAAGATCCAGTGAAGGTCCAACTCTGTGGCTGATTTACCCTAATTAGCTGATCATTCTGATTATATTCAAAATGGACAAATTTAAAACCCTCAGACTGAAATCTACATTGATCTATTGATGTTTTCAGACTGTGCAAAAACTAGCGATCAGGTGTTTAAAACTCCTCTGAAATGAGCAATGTTGGGGGTAACACACTACAAGTAATGCATTACAAGTAACGTTCATAACGTAATCAGATTACTTTTTAATGTAACGAGTAAATTAACGGATTACAAGAAACATGCATTATGTAATCAGATTACGTTTTTGATGTTACAAGTAACGCATTACAAGTAACGTTCATTACGTAATCAGATTACTTTTTGATGTAACGAATAAAGTAATGCATTACAAGTAACGTTCATTATGTAATCAGATTACTTTATTCATGTAACGAGTAAAGTAACGATTACAAGAAACATGCATTATGTAATCAGATTACTTTATTCATGTAACGAGTAAAGTAACGATTACAAGAAACATGCATTATGTAATCAGATTACTTTATTCATGTAACGAGTAAAGTAACGATTACAAGAAACATGCATTATGTAATCAGATTACTTTATTCATGTAATGAGTAAAGTAACGATTACAGGTAATGTGCATTACGTAATCAATTACTTTTTTGATGTTACAAGTAACGTTCATTATGTAATCAGATTACTTTATTCATGTAACGAGTAAAGTAACGATTACAAGAAACATGCATTATGTAATCAGATTACTTTATTCATGTAACGAGTAAAGTAACGATTACAAGAAACATGCATTATGTAATCAGATTACGTTTTTGATGTTACAAGTAACGTTCATTACTTAATCAGATTACTTTTTAATGTAACGAGTAAAGTAACACATTACAGGTAATGTGCATTACGTAATCAATAACTTTTTTGATGTAACAAGTAACGCATTACAAGTAATGTGCATTACGTAATCAGATTACTTTATTCATGTAACGAGTAAAGTAATGGATTACAAGTAACATGAATAAAGTAATCTGATTTACTTGTATTGCTTTACTCGTTACATGAATAAAGTAACAAGTAAAGTAACGCAATACAAGTAATGTGCATTACGTAATCAGATTACTTTTTCGACGTAACTGCAAATTACAATCCAATAACACAAATACATTTATTTACAGGCCAAAAATTTACAGCAAATTAAGTATTTCATATCACAGAATTAGTATGAATTCTCGCTTAAAAATATAGCTAGTGATGCATGATGTCCAATTTAGTAAACAGATGATTAACCAAGATATAAAAACTATAAGACTCCTTATGCTACTTGATGTTACAAAAAAATGTTTAAGGGCCCTATTTGAACGATGTCAGCGCATGGTCTAAAGCCTAAGTGCACTTAGGGCGTCCGAATCCACTTTTGCTAGTAGTTTAACGACAGGAAAAATGGTCGGCGCTCCTGGCGCTGGTCTAAAAGTGTTGTCTCTATTCTTTTAATGAGTAATGGGTGTGTTTTGGGCGTAATGTGCAAAAAAAACAATCAGAGTGTAATTTCCCATTCCCTTTAAAAGCCAGTTGCGCTCGTGTCATGGCGGATTCGCTATTTAGATGGAGCAATTTGCAAACGGAAAGACTGAACGCTTCTCTAGAGCGCAAATGGCTCTGCTCGTGTGTGTGTGTGTGTGTGTGTGCAGGGCTGCCAACTTTTGAGTTCAGCTTAGAGTGAGATTTGGGGGGGCGGGGCTTGGGTTATGGGGGAGGGGCTTATTGAGGGGCGTGGCTTGGTGTGGGGAAAAATACAAACACAAAATCCTTGCATTAGCAGAAGTGTATTAAATATATTGATTGTCAATTTGGTATCTGTACAGAATTTCTTGGGAGATTTACATTACATTTAATTTTACATTTAACATTTTAATTGACATTCTGTTCTTAGAAAACAATAATTAACATTAACTACTAGGCATGTCCATATTTGTCATCTGGAAATGCTTTTGTACTGTTTTTATGATAAAGTTATGTAAAATAACTGCTCAGTGCTGCAAAACAAACAACTCTGCTATTGCTAACTTAATTCTATATAAACTATATAACAGGCCTATTACCAGCCTAAACTGGATGGAGACAAGGAGCGCCCTGTAACTCACTGACCTGCCTGCGTTCACAATTCACACGGTGCAGATGGGAGGGAGAACGGCTGACTACACAGTTTATGGGAATAAATTGTGTATTTCCCTCACAATTGTCACAAAAAACTCACACTGTCTGTCTGGTCTCCAGAGCCGGTCCGAGCCTTTTGGGGGCCCTAAGCAGAATTTGATTTGGGGGCCCCCTCCCACTACGCGAAGTCCCCTGTGCTTGACGATTATTGACACAAATGTCACGCAATAATGATACATTATGAATGAATACAGTAAAGTTATGTATTAATACAAAATAAATAGGCCTACTTAATAAAAAATAGATGCCTACTTAAATAAAAAAAGTTTTAACTTTTACTTTACTCTTTTACTAACTAAACTTCTTAAAACAAACTGTCTCAAAACATATAAAATAAATGATTTGCTAAAATAATGACAAAACTGAGAAATCAGAAATATAATAAGAGCAAGGGTTCAACAATGACAATTATTGTTGAAAACGTTAAAAATATTATTATTTCTCAACTGTCTCAATACAGTGCAACTGTCCACTGGGTTGTGTTGCGAAAGACACGCAAGCTCGCTTACCTCTCTGCCGTCGTGCGCGTGCGCGGTTAGGAGCGCGCCGTTAAGAGCTCAACACATCTGTCTCGCATGCACGCTCGCTCGCTATAGATTACAGGATATTTTAACTAATTTGCGGTAAAACTAGTCGATCACGAATGGCTCAACTGGTAGATCTATAGATAAACTTATCTTTCAGGCATTTGACCGACCGGGTTGACACTTCAGCGTGAGAAATCGGGGGTGTGGCGTGAGAGCGTGAGAATTGGCTCAATTGCGTGAGTCTCACGGTGAATGCGTGAGAGTTGGCAGCCCTGGTGTGTGTGTGTGTGTGTGTGTGTGAGGTTCACTCAGCTCATGCTGACCATTCTACCTCTCATTCTATGTACAGAAATGCTGCAATAGGGGCGGATATTCTTTACTTCACTGTCAAGGCCAGACTACAGGTGTTACCAACCAGATACAATCTAGCATTATGGTACCCTGAAAATTACTATCCACATTGCATAATGCACTCTAACTCTGATCACCTTGAATCAGTTGCCCATATTGTAAATGGCTGTAATATGTACAAAGGGTTATACACAGCACGCCATGACCGTATTGTAGATCTCATTGCAAGTGCTGTTCAAAACATATTTCCAAAAAATATGCCTATGTATAAACATTCACGAGTAATACCGGACTGGTTTAACAGCTCTGATGATTTGTTTAGAAACATCCCTAACACCCCTGACGCTGTGCTCATGGATACAGATAGAAAGGAGGTGCTAGTCCTTGAAATAGGTTGTGTTTATGATTTGTATATGGACATAGCCTTTTTAGAAAAAATGACTAAATACCAACCCCTCCTTGCAAAGATTAGTGACCTAGGCTATGCATGTAAGCTTGTGGCATTGATATTTGGCAGCCTGGGACATGTCCACAAATCGGCTGTTAGTGGACTGAGACTGGCAGGGCTACCGAAAGGAAAGTCTAAACAGCTGGCAAAATTTTGCTCTATATCTGCTGTGATAGGCAGCCTTGCTGTGTGGCGTAAGATATGCTTTATGTACCCTTGAATGTCAAAGCTGTGTTATCTCTGAGAATATTTGAACCCTTTCTGTAAGAAATTTGATTGGCGGATTCAAATAAAGAAATCAAATGTGAGGTTGAATCGCAAAAAGACCATCTATGGGACAAACCAGATTCCACCATATCTTTATGAACACAATATTAATGTTTTACATTGTAATCCTTTTATTTTTAATATTTGGCTAGTTTGTGTGCAGCTGCATGTCCCTGTGTGTGTAATAAGCAGAGTGTGTGTGTAATAAGCAGAGTGTGCTAGACCAGGTTGTTGTTGATGAACGGCTCAGTCTATTTCAGTTCCTCAGAACAGCAACGCTCCAGCAAATGCTCCTGAACACACACTCGTTCTCAGACCAGCAGCCCATACGCGCACAAATAGGCACAAATGCATTTGCCATTTAAACGAGGTGGCGTAGGACGTGAAAATGAAAATTGCGTCGGGCTGAAACTAGCAAAACACACTTGTGTCGCGCTTGGCGCTGCATTGCGCCGGGTGTGTGTGTTAGAGCCCTAAGAGTGAAATGCTTACAATAAAGATCCACGTGTGATTGGAGACGACTGTATGTGAACTCGTCTCATCTGTATTTTCACAGAGAATCAATGTCTACCAATGCACTGATGTTATTGCGCGTCCGCTAAGTTAATAACTAATGATCTTTGCACCGGAAGTGAATCAATCAAAACTAACTTTATCTGGACAATAACTTTATTCTAGAGCTGCTGTAAAGCCAAACAATCTCTGTTACTGTAATCTCCTGTTATCACTGTAAAGCTGCTGTGAAACTCTATAGTGTTAAAGCGCTCTATAGATGAAGGAGACGCGACTTGACGATTGGGGGGACCAAAAAGGGTTCTTCTATTGTATCGCCAGGAAAACCCCTTTTATAACCTTTGTTTTTAAGAGTGAAATGCTTACATAAAGATAAACCATGTGTTATTGTATTTTCACAGAGAATCAATGTCTACCGACGCCCCGATGAACGCGACACACACCACCATCTACCCCAGCGACGGCATGCGAGTCCTGCAGATGATCGTGACCGTGGCGATCTTCATCGTGGGCGTTTCTCTGAACGGTCTGGTGGTCTGGGCGTTGGGGGTTCGAGTTTGGTGCCGGAATAAAGGAGCAAGCCGCGAGACGCAAAGCGCCGACAGCTTTCGGATTTACGTCGTGAACCTGGCGCTTGCGGACTTGGTGCTGCTGTTGCGTACGCCACTAATGCTACCGTACTTAGCGAACCACTTCACTTGGACATTAGGGGAGCCCGTATGTAAGCTGGTTATTTACTTGCGCTGTCTTGGATTGTACGCGAGCGCGTTCTTGCTGTGCGCCGTCGCGGTGGAGCGTTGCTTGTGTCTGCTGAGACCAGTTTGGGCGCGATTGAAACGCCCTCGGTGGGCCGTGCCGTTAGCATGCGCTGCCATATGGGTGTTAGCCGCGGCATTCGCGGCACCTTACATTAGCACGGCTAAAATCATTCTCTGGGAGAACCGTACGGCATGCATTGAAAGCGAAATGGGAGTAGGACAAGCTTTAATAGTTGTGGAAACCGTAGCAGGATTCTTGCTACCACTTGTGATCTTCTTGTCTTGCAATATAGCAGTGGTTTTTTGCGCGAAGAAGGCCGAAGGCGCCGTGTCTTCGCCAACCTCGTCATCTGGACCGAGTTACACATCCCAGCGTTTGACTCGTCTCTACCGGGTCCTCTTCCTCACAATGCTCCTCTTTCTGACTTGTTGGGTCCCTTACTTTACATGCCGCTTTTTAAGGGCTCTTACATACGATCGGCCGGACTGGAAGAAGGTCAGAGAGGGAGCGATTGGAGGCGCTTACGTAGCGCTATTTCTAGTGTACATAAAAAGTGCGCTCAATCCCGTCATGTACGTGTTCGCGGCTCGAGGACTCGGACGCACCGTTCGTGCGTCACTTCTCTCCACGATCGAGCGAGTCTTCAATGAGGAATTATCCGAGTCTTTACGAAGAAAGTCTTTGCGGAGGAGAGACTCTCAGTTTTAGTGGAGCTTCAAGAGGCCGATCTGTACGACAAAAATTGGATAACCAACCAGGGGTGTGTTTCCCGAAAGCATCGTTAGCCAAAGTATGGTCACAAGTTCTGTCGTTATCATCAGTTCAGCGAGTCGGTGTTTCCCGAAACCATCGTTCCCACGAACATTCGCAAACAGAATCGCAAAGTTGTGTGTGTGAGCGACAGATCTCGAGCTGCGGTCAGAAGCATGACGTGTGGACTCAATAAATCCTGAGCAAAATACCTAAGCTGACATTCAGTGCAACTGTATCTTTTGTTTAGAACACATACAAATGTAATTTAGATCGTTTAGTTTGTCGAGAGATTTAAAGTGTCGTGTTTGAAGAGTGCGCATGTGTGAACGAGCTCGAGTGTGTCAGAACGAGTCTAGGACTGAATCTGGAAACGGAGCAAAATTAGAAATAGTATATTTCTATACTATATGTCTTTCTTTCCTCAGTCGAAAAGAAATTACGGTTTTTGATGAAAACATTCCAGGATTTTTCTCCATATAATGGACTTAAATGGGAACCATACGGTCCAAGGTCCAAAATACAGTTAATAACAGTTTCAGATGCAGCTTAAAATGTCTTTAAACGACACCAGACGATGAATAAGAACAAATCTTTTTTCGAGTCATTTGATTCATTTAACGACCGAAATGAACGAATTGACTCGAAAAAAGATTTGTTCATTTTGATGAACAAGTTCGAACAGGAGAGTCACACAGAACAGAGAAAGGCGAGCATGTGAGCTTATAAAACTTAAACGTTGTTATTTATTTTTTAAATGAGCGATCGTTTCGCATGATAAGACCCTTATTCATCGTCTGGTGTCGTTTAAAGACATTTTAAGCTGCATCTGAAACTGTTATTAACTGTATTTTGGACCTTGGACCGTATGGTTCCCATTTAAGTCCATTATATGGAGAAAAATCCTGGAATGTTTTCATCAAAAACCGTAATTTCTTTTCGACTGAGGAAAGAAAGACATAGGCATCTTGGATGACATGGGGGTGAGTAAATTATCAGCAAAAGTTTTTTCAAAAGTGAACTACTCCTTTAATAAGTGTAGTCTTCCTCAGTGTAGAAGCTGTCAATCACAGCTGTCAATCATGACGTCACATTCCCGTTTTTATAGCATCAAATAACTAACTAAAGACCAAACTTATTTTAAAAAACAACACTTAAATTTACATCAGCGTGAAAAAAAACTACCTAAAATGACAGAAAACATCTTTAATTTGAAGTGTAATTTGATTGTTTAGTTTCCATGGCGTTCATTAGACTTCATGGTGAGGATTATGAACCGAAAACGAAAATACGGTCAAACTTAAAAGTGGCGTTTCCATTCTAATTATGCTTTTAAACGAAAGTTTGCCTCGGGTAGATTAACAAAAAGACCCTAGGTTGCATTTTGACGACAGTTACCCTTTAAGTACGCAAAGGCGCGTCGTAACACAAATGGCATTACAATTCCCGTACCCGTGACGTCATCAACCAACGTGGGAGAACGACCAATGTGCGACAATACGGTTTCGGGGAACAGTCGCGACTCGCTAGTGGATTTCCTCATCGATGCCTCGTATTATGATAGTGAAGCAGAGAGTTACGCGAGTGTACGGGAGACACACCCCAGATCTCCAGTGCTTTGGAGTCGGCAAACGATGAAAAATTGACAACAGGAATAAACATGTTGCACCTCATATCACATACGGTATAAATCTCTGCACAAGAGATGGACTGAGACCATTTTATAACCATTCGATGGACATGAAAGCATTTCGGACACCAATTCTGTGAGATTTTCTTTTTAATGATGTATTATTGTAGCACTTTGCATTTCTACAGCAAATGAAAGACAAGGCTTTACCTCTGGACTTGCTTGCTTTGACTGAAGGCTTAAATTAAACTGTCTTAAAGTAGAAACTACTTTTTTACTGGCACACATTAAACAAAGCACATACAAACTAAAACTTTAAACAAACTAAAGATTAAGAAGCTGCTGTTCAATTCGCCGTACATGATCTGATGAGCTAAATCTTCTGAATTCCAGCGTTTGTGTTGATATTGTTGCATTAATGCTTGAGACGAATGTAATTTCAGTGTCATTTTCAATGCAAACTTGTCATTTTGAAATAAATGAGCAGTTGTTTTGTTGATCGGCTGTTTCTGTGAGTGTGTAAAGCTTGAGGAACGGACTGGTCAGGCCGGGGTTTTGTCATTACGGGCTTGTACTGAGTCCACCTGTTCATGTGCTAGCTCCAGAAAAGCCCTTGCGTCCCCGAGGACCGGAACCGCCTGAAGAGCTCGCACCACTGCCGGAGGATTGGGAACGATCTTCATGAGCTGCTCCTGAAGGAACAACAACAGTAGTTTAGCAGACGAATCAAATCACACAGAAGCACACTGTGAGTCACTTGCATAACACTTCTAAAAAGTGTTTAGTGTTGAAACTGCTGTCTGTCTGTGTGTGTGTGTGTGTGTGTGTGTGTGTGTGTGTGTGTGTGTGTGTGTGTGTGTGTGTGTTAGAATGAGAGAGTGTGTGTGTGTGTGTGTGTGTGTTAGAATGAGAGAGTGTGTGTGTGTTAGAGAGAGTGAGTGTGTGTGTGTGTGTTAGAGTTAGTGAGTGTGTGTGTGTGTGTGTGTGTGTGTGTGTGTGTGTGTGTGTGTGTGTGTGTGTGTGTGTGTGTGTGTGTTTAGAGTGTGTGTGTGTGTGTGTGTGTGTGTGTGTGTGTGTTTTAGAGTGTGTGTGTGTGTGTGTGTGTGTATGTGTATGTTAGAGTGTGTGTGTGTGTGTGTGTATGTGTATGTTAGAGTGTGTGTGTGTGTGTGTGTGTGTTTTAGAGTAAGTGTGTTAGAGTGTGTGTGTGTGTGTGTGTGTGTGTGTTAGAGTGTGTGTGTGTGTGTGTGTTGTGTGGGAGTGAGACGTGAGTGTGTGTGTGCTGTGTGGGAGTGAGACGTGAGTGTGTGTGTATGTGTGTGTGTGTGTGTGTGTGTGTTAGAGTGAGTGTGCGTGTGTGTTAGAGTGAGTGTGTGTGTGTTAGAGTGAGTGTTAGAGTGTGTGTGTGTGTGTTAGTGTGTGTGTGTGTGTGTTAGAGTGAGTGTGTGTGTGTGTGTGTGTTAGAGTGAGTGTTAGAGTGTGTGTATGTTAGAGTGAGTGTGTGTGTGTGTGTGTGTGTGTGTTAGAGCGTGTGTGTGTGTGTGTTAGAGTGAGTGTGTGTGTGTGTGTGTGTTAGAGTGAGTGTGTGTGTGTGTGTGTGTGTGTGTGTGTGTGTGTGTGTGTGTTAAAGTGAGTGTTAGAGTGTGTGTGTTAGAGTGAGTGTGTGTGTGTGTGTTAGAGTGAGTGTGTGTGTGTGTGTTAGAGTGAGTGTGTGTGTGTGTGTGTGTGTGTTAGAGCGTGTGTGTGTGTGTGTGTTAGAGTGAGTGTGTGTGTGTGTGTTAGAGTGAGTGTGTGTGTGTGTGTGTGTTAGAGTGTGTGTGTGTTAGAGTGAGTGTGTGTGTGTGTGTGTGTGTGTGTGTGTGTGTGTGTGTGTGTGTGTGTGTGTGTGTGTTAGGGGTGCAACGGATCTCAGGTGACCGTGATGCGTTCGGATCCGCTCCCCACGGTTCGGCACGCGTGTGATTCGCAGATTAACTGCTAAATTTAACCATTATAGAGTGAAAGTTTATCATTTGGACGTGTTTTGTCTTCCCAATTTACACATTCAAACAATTTTAAACACAGAAGAAGAGGCGAATATCGGGACTCGTGTGTTATCTGTGAGCACACACACACACGCAGAGAGAGAGAGTGAGTGTTAAAGAGTGAGTGTGTGTGTGCGAGAGAGAGAGGTGTGTGTGTTTCAGACAGCGCTCAAACACTGAATTGATTCCTCTTTCGCGTTTCCTTGCCCTTGAATGGACACACACACACACATAATGATGTCTAAACACCGTCTCGGCAAGTATATCTCTCAGTTATGTCATCAGTCAACAGTTGAGAAAGAAAAACCGGATGTGTGTTAGTTTAGTCGGTCTTAAAGTGACAGCAACCTAATATTCCTGCTGTCGTCCGCGTCATTAATGTTCATAAAACAACACAATACAGCTTTAACAGACGAAACTATATTTAATTTCTACAGTGAAAAAATAGTGTTATTTTACATTTAGGCTTAATTATTAATATCTGTACCTGATTACTAATATTAGACTTTATAGTGTTCATTTCTGCTTGTAATGTGTGTATTTGTTCTTATTTTATTACTGACTGTTCACTTGTTTTTAATAATGTTTAAACTTTATAAGTTAGGCTAGTAGTTTTTGATGTGGTAGCGAAAAACTTCAAGTGAGCTTTAAGTAGTAAATGATAAATAAATGTATTTTGCTGATCCGGAAAATGATCCGAACCGTGATTTTCGTGACCCGTTCGACCCCTTTATTTTGGATCCTAGTCGCATTAATAAAAGCACATTGTGAAGCACTTGCAGAACACTTCTAAAAAGTGTTGAAACCTCTTTCCCTGAAAAGATTGCATCAAGTCTGTCTGAATAACGCTGTCACTGTCCCATATAAGGTGAACACATGTGTCTCAACAGGACTTCTGTGCACTATAGCGTGCATTTCTGTGAAAATGTGGCGAGGACGGTGTCAAAACCTCACGCTATTTATGCCATCATGACAAACACTTTGTTTTCACAACACACAAGCAGGCCTGAGAACATCCTAACTCTCGATTCTTCAAGCATTAAGAGCTACACAGTTTTTCCATTTCATTGCGCTACTGTTTTTCAGTGTAAGCGCTAGATGTGTCTGAGCGCTACGTTCTCGCGCATACCGCTTCTCTCCTCGCCTCTGACCTGCGTCTCACATGTTTGTGGTTACTGGCTCCTCGAAGAGTGCATTCAAGAGAACTAGTCTGTTTTATCATTAACAGAGATCATATACTACAAGACACTACTTGCAGTCAAAGTAAACTCCACATGTGAATTCCAAAGTGATGAAATCAATATTGATATTACTCAAGATGGCAACCAATCGAACAAAACAACTTTCTTATTTGGGAGACTAAAATATGTCCCAATTCACTCGAAATCAAATTAAAACAGTAAGAAATTACATTATGCATTAGGAAAAGATTTTCAGCATTATGACATTATTTTCATAGCAAATAAACATTTTCCCTGTAAATCATCATTAATTGATGCAACGCAACAAACCTTTTTTGTTATTTCCATTATTCTCACAATTTTACTTTTTACTGTAATCAGCATTAAAGCAGTAAGTAAATACTAACATGCATAAATATTTTCTGTAACGCAATAGTGTATTTCTTTGCATTACAGTAATGTGAAAATTGTCAAACATCAGTGACATTATTTTTATGGAAAATAAACATTAAATAAAATAAACATTACCTCAAAGCAATAAACCTTTTTTGTAATTTCCATTATTCTTATTCTTGATTGTCATTAGTAATGCAATTTATGCAATTATGCAATTTAAATCAGCAAGCAAATATTAACATTTTTTTTTTATATAAATAATGTCATAATGCAAAAAAAATAAAAATAATTGTCATTGATTTTGAGGTGTAATATGAGTTATAATATATATAAATATCTAAAATTAATAAACCGGTGTTTTTGCCAAATGCGAAGTTTATCAATGCATCATCTTTTTACTCTTTTAATACATTTTATAACTGGATCATATATCTTTTAATTACTTTTATAACCGGTTTAATTTTCCTTGCTTTTATTTTGTGATTATTTTAATTTCTTTCTGTGTAAAGCACTTTAAATTGCCATTGTGTATGAAATGTACTATATAAATAGACTTGGCTTGCCTTGAAATATGACTTATTCAAAGTAAACTCGACTGATGTTCAAGTGAAGCGTGACGTATCTGTATTATTCTTTCTTCATTGTCATTAGTCTCACATTTATGTAATGCAATTTAAATCAGTATAAAGGCAGTAAGCAAATATTAACATGTATAAATATTTTTATGTACTCCAAATTCGATTTTTTTTTGCATTAGTCACGTGAAGAATGATAAAGAAATGTCATCATGCAACAAAAAACAACTAATTTGTCATTGATTTTGAGGTGAAATATGGTCTATGGTCTTACTTTCCCAGAGTTCTGAAAATATGATACACCGGTGTTTTGCCAAATGGGAAGTTTAATGTGTGTGTGTGTGTGTGTGTGTGTGCAACGCAACAAACCTTTTTTATTATTTCCATTATTCTCACAATTTTACTTTTTACTGTAATCGGCATTAAAGCAGTAAGTAAATACTAACATGCATAAATATTTTCTGTAACGCAATAGTGTATTTCTTTGCATTACAGTAATGTCAAAACTGGCAAAGAAATAATGCCATCATGCAACAAAAAAAACAACTAACTTGTCATTGATTTTGAGGTCAAGTCAAGTCAAGTCAAGTCACATTTATTTATATAGCGCTTTTCACAATACAGATTGCATCAAAGCAGCTTCACAGTGATAACACAGTGAAACATGACTCATTCACAGTGAACTGGACTAGTTCCAGTGAAGCGTACCTGTAGCGTCGGCTCATTGGCGGAGCGAGGCGATACGGCAGGGACACGCAGGACCGTTTGCTCCGACAGCTGGAGAAACTGGAACACAGTCAAACGCCATGATTCAACCACAGATACAAGCATCACAGACTGCTCCAGCGAAACCAGTTCCCAGTGTTTAAAAGAGATGTCTAACAGCCGTCCAAACACAGCCCTGACGCCCAGGCTAAACTTGTGAAAATACAGTGAAGATTTAATAGAGGTCTAACCATATCCCAGTCATCAATTAAATAACATGTCAAAGAAATGAAACCTTGTACATGATGGAATATCATACATCTCAAAAGTTATTTTGGCGAAAACAACATTCAAGGTTATTTTGGCTAGACGTGTGTTACTCATATCTGGACTATATCGGGTCTATAGTTAACTTAGACGGTGAAATGATGGCTATGGCTTGCTGGGTTGTGTCAGCACATCACCTCCTGTGCTTTTTCCTCTTCATCCTCGAGTTTGCTTCTCATAATCCTGCATTGCTCCTCCAAACGATCCATCTTCACCTCCATCTCCTCAAGAGTGCTGACCACCGAGCGCATGTTCTCCTGAACAGATCCAGCACACGCAAAGCTTAATCAAGTCAAGTCTCCTTCATCTATACAGCGCTTTAACACTATAGAGTTTCACCGCAGCTTTACAGTGATAACAGGAGATTACAGTAACAGAGATTGTTTGGCTTTACAGCAGCTCTAGAATAAAGTTATTGTCCAGATAAAGTTAGTTTTGATTGATTCACTTCCATTGCAAAGATCATTATGGTAGTTATTATTAACTTATGGGCCGCTAACACGACACCGCTCTAACAGAAAACCCTTTAAGGGGTGGTATAATGCCCTTTTCACATGATGTAAAATAAGTCTCTGAAGTCCCCAGAGTGTGTGTGTGAAGCTTTAGCTCAAAATACCCCACAGATATTGTTTTATAGCATGTTAAAATTGTCACTTTGTGAGGGTGAGCAAAAACGCATCGTTTTTGTGTGTGTGTCCCTTTAAATGCAAATGAGCTGCTGCTCCCGGCACAGGGGGCGGAGCTTCAACAGCTCGAGTCATTTTACCTCACACACACACACACACAGAAAATCTCAAAAACTTTTAGCCTTTTATGATCAAACCGGAGTCAGAAAGATGGAGAGACTCAAGAAGAAGAAGTGACGACATGTAGAAGCAACAGGACATTTCTGAATGGTTAGTTGATGAGATTATGTTTCTGATGTGGAGTTATCTTCTAGTCATTGATTAGCATATTCTGTCTTGATAATCTATAAATCGTGTTCAGGGGGCGGGGTTTATGTAAATTCTAGGGTTCGTGATGTCACTAACCCGGGAGGAAGCTCTTGTAGTTCTACCCGCCGTTTGTTGTAGTCCTTAAAAAACTATTTCTAAAAGTAAATCTCTCCCTTTGCTCTGAACTTTGAGCGTTGTAACTTTGCAGATGTTGCTTATGCTCAAACAGCAACATTACACACTAACTACAGCTAGAAAAGTGAAATCATATTCAACCACCCCTTTAATGCGCTCCGACTCGCTCATTAACACGAAAACAGTGTTTAGTGCTCGAGAACGCAAACCTTGAAATAGGTTCCAAGGTGCAGGCGTTGAATAATAAAAAATACAAATAAAAATAAAGTGCAAACTTCAAAAACGTGAATCTGTGAAAACGCTGATGACGTGCACATGTGTATAGGTATGTGCGTTTGAATATATTTGTGCGCATGTGTCAAATTAGTTAATGTCTGGTTATGTCACGAACAAAACTAATGATCATCTTGACCCGTTCATCACCTCTAGAGACTCGAGCGTCTTCTTGCCGTGTTGGGATTTATTACTCTCAGCTTTGAACTGATGGGACACGCGCATGAGGTCTCCATGTTTACTTGTGGGAACAGGAAGCTGCGCACACTTGGCCAGGAACCTGCGGAGACAGATTGTGGAAGAGTTAAGGCTCGTTCAAACCAAGGACGATAACTATAATGATGGTTATATGAAAGAGTTCACAGCACAACTATAACATGTAATTCCAGGACTTTCGAGAAGTTTTCAAGCACTACTTTTTAGTTTTTTAAGAACTACAATCAGAGATCTCACTTATCAAACAATATCTTTATTATCTTTCAACTTCTAAAAAAGGTAAATGTATAAATAAAAATAAACTAATAAAACAAATAAAGTGCAGCACATGCAATGACTGGTAACTTTAACATTTGAAAGGATACTATGACAAAGATATCGCTTTCCTCGTTCAAACTGATTATTTTTCTCATGAATATATGATTGATCTAAAGAATAAAAGCTGTATAATATACTTGGATATTTATATGAGCAATATTACGCTCATAGCCATGCGAAATGGCTCTATATCAGACGGGCTGCAGTGTTCATTTTGTGTGAAAAGATTGTTTTATCAATAAAATTAAACATTAAAATTTAATAAAAGTACCTTTTCATAAAACTGTCTGTTTTCAAAAGTTTTCCAGGACTTGAATTTCAAAAAGTCAAATTCAAGCACTTTAAGCTCCTAAAAAATTATTATTTTTCTAGATGAACAACTTTAAAAACACTGACAGCCAATCAGAATCCATTCTTCTTTCAGAGCTCAAACATTTAAAGCGACAGACGACAAAACTGAGAATCAACAGAACAATATCGTCCACTGGTGTTGATGCTCATATAGTTATAGCTCTTGGTGTGAACAGGCTTTTAGACACTTCTATCCCAGCTATCAAAAATATGTTCTAAAAATGTTTTACTAACATTCTCATTAAGTTATAAACGTTATTTCTGAATGATCTTTGAACATTCAAAATGTCCAGTTTATTACATGTTTTAAAGTCCTCCTGTAGTCAATCATTTATCGCTTAAAACTCATCTTTGATCACCAAAATTACACATTTAAACGTTTTTTTCGTTTATTCTTCATGCCTTAAAATATCTTGAGTGTAACTCGACACCCTCGCCTCGTTTAGTATGCGCGGCTCTATGAATATGCAGATGAGCCCCGCCTCCACTCACTCAGCTCAGAGATCCACTGGTTGACGATCACACGTTGATCTGATTGGTTACAAGGTCGTTTGTGACGTCAGAAACACCAGCGATTTCAAACCGTGTTTTTGAGACTGTCTTTGGTTCACTGCAGTTTTAAGGAGGAAATACTCAGCAATGCTGTCGACTTATGAACTTACACATGGTGTGTCTGTCACGGGCCCACCGGTGGGCCCAAATCCTTTACAAAACAGTAATATCCCATACTAAACCTAAACTAATCTTGACAAACTATATATCATTTGAAAGCTTACAATCTCTAGTTTCCATATTTGGTGATATATTTTTAAAATAAATTACAGAGGAGCCGTAATTTATCAATTTGCAACAATAATATTTTCATACTCTTAGACCTTTATTTTGAAATAGTGATGAACATGAAAAATCATGAAAGAAGGGTAGAAACCTCAGTTTGTTTTCATGCCAAGAGTTCAAAAGATAGCATCAATTCAATTATTTAAAAAAAAAAGGTCTGAATTTTTTTTTTTTATATAAAGAAAAAAATTATATGATGTGGCAGGAAGCTAAAATGCACATGCGTGTTCTTTTTATGTTTCTTAGAGGTTGAAATCATATCAAAATCTGCCAAATTTCTCATATTACTTCTGAATAGGATGTCTACTTCATAAATTGTATGAAAATTGTGGAAATAATGGTTCCTTTCACTCAAAACACATATGGAAATGGAGGCGCCCTTATATGGGCAGTAATGGAGTCTGGTTGTGACCTAGTGAAAAAGTTTGGTACTGCGCCCAAACAAAATCTTACTGAAAGCTCATTTTTTGAGATATCAACCTAAAATTTGAAACACAACTTGTTCAGATTTTTGGCTTTGATTTTTTTGCCGTTTTACAGTCGCCCAGGTTTTAAAAATATGTATTTTATATAAAATATGAATAATTAAATTTTTTACATTGTACATTTTCATAAACTCAAACTTCTATAACTTTTTTTCTGTTTCACTTTCTTAATTTATTTCACTTCTACAAAAATCTGCCAAATGTCTTCTTTAAAACAAGACCAATCTTACGTCTATATTCCAAAGCATTCTTGAATTACAACCATTTAAGTTCGAAATGTGCATTTTCATGTATATTCAAAAAAAGGGGGGTGACACTTAAAGGGTTAAAGCATATTAAAAATAGACATATAAACAACATTAAAAGCTTGATTTTCATAACAGGGGGACTTTAAAAACATTTTCCTTGGTTATGTGAACGTTATGGAAACATCCCATTTCATCATTCTTCAAACATTATGGGAATGTTACTTTTAAATGTGCTGTTTTGAGAACATTATTAATAACTTTGACCTGATAACCTTGAACGAACGTTCTATTAACGTTACAGGAAGAACGTTTGTTCATAACTGGGATCCAGAGGTTTGCCAGAACGTCTCTCACCGATCTTTGATCCGGTTGAGATGCATCTGCGATTCTTCTTTTTCTCTGTTTTTCAATGCCAGAGCAGATCTGAGACAAAGCCATGAATAAAAAACATCAATATCAGGCCGTGAAGATGAAGCAATCTGCCACAGCACACACATATAATCATTGCATAACAGATTATTACATAACGTTATACTCACAGAATGGACAAACCCAGCATTTTCTCCACAGCCAGTAAGGAGGACTTGCTCATCGGCTTCCAACTTCCCTGATTTTTACTCTTAACAACCATCGCTGAGGCTTTACCTGTGAATCAGGTAATAATAATAATAAAGACAACCACAGATAAACAGTCAGATCATATATCACTGATTCTTCAGCCGGAAACATCAAATCTGTCATCATTTACTCGCTTCTGTCAGACTTGCACATATTCAAATAATCTGAATCACATATGATTTGGTTGTAATGAAGTCTAATACGAGTATTCACCCACGGAATCTCGTTTCTTTTTTTATCTCGCACCTTTATTGTGTAAATTCTAGTGCTGTCAAACGATTAAAATATTTAATCGCGATTAGTTGCGATTAATCGTGAGTTATCTATGACATTAATGCGATTAATCGCACATTTTTATCTATTCTAAATGTCTCTTGATTTCTTTTTGTCCCATTATTTTTTCTCATTTTAATGCTCTTATCAACATGGAAAAGTGGATCGGCTTGCTTTGTGCAAATGTTTTTTATTGAAAACAACATTGGCATATACTGTGTTCAATTTCACACTAACATTTTCACTTGGAGCAAATAATCTCTCACACAATGTAACACTGTCCATCAATAAAAGGGTGAAAGAAATACTGACGAGGTCCTGATATTGACGAGGGGGCGGAGCTTCGCATCAGCTGTGTGTGTATGTGTGTGTGTGCTTGGCCATCATCAAGTGGTGTTTCAGACTGGACGTGCTGCGATGATGATAGCTCAGTTCACAACGACAAAACACACAGATCACTTTGGTCTCGTCAATGGAACCATTTGGCAACTTTTTAAAAGTAAACTTTCCATTCAGAATCTTATTGGCATCCATTTTGGCGTCTCGCGCTCGTCATCCACTCAAAACTAACGTTAACCAACTATTTGGCCGGCTCGCAAGCCCAAACAAGTGTGTGTGGCGTGCCTGTTTCCGGTCTAGCTGGAGCCATTGAAATGAATGGGTTTCATAGCGCAGCGCCACGTCCTGTTGCAAAAGCGTGTGAAAGAAACTACAGAGTTTGCTAGGCCAAAAAGGCCGTTAATCGCGCGATAAAAAAATTAACGCCGTTAAAATGGGTTTGCGTTAACGCCGTTAATAACGCGTTTAACTGACAGCCCTAATAAATTCTATTCTTTTATGATTCTCATTAGTCTCACATTTCTGTAATACAACGTTTTTTTTCATTTAAATTAAATCAGCATTAAAGCAGTAAGCAATTAAATGTATAAATATTTCCTGTAATGCTGATTTTTTTTGCATTAGTAATGTGAAAATTGCTTAAATGTCAAAGGAATAATGTCATAATGCAAAGAAAACTGACAGAATTACACATTTATTGTGCGGTGACTTTCACACACATGCAAGTTAATATCTCACAATTCTGAGAAAAACAGTCAAAACTGTCAGATATAATGTTTATAAATATTTTTTTCTTGCACATGTGAGTTTATATCCAACAATTCTGACTTTTTTTTTTTTTTACTCACAATTGCGAGTTATAAAGTGAGATAAAAAATCGTAATTTTTTTATTCTGTGGCGGAAACAAGCTTTATATACTAACACAGGAGATTTTTGTGAGATATTCAGTTTCTCAAGAAAGAGGAAACAAAGCATTTTTAGCAACTCATTGATTTCTTTTTTGTTTTTTGGCAAACGTTCTTTAACAGATTGGCGTATGAGTTTGAGCGAGTCTGCGAGTGTGTTGAAGCACAGACGTCTCCCGCCGCCGCTCACTCACCGCGGCCGGTCCTCGGCGGCTCCGCGTGTGGGCCTTCAGCTCCGGCCGGCGGCTTCTGGAGGAGAGACGACAACACTTTAATACACTTCATTATTAATGCATTACATGAAATTCGGGTTAGAGAACCGAATAAACTAAGTTAAAGTCACCATGAAATCAAGATTGACAATTCTTTTTCTCTCACTCTCTGTCTCTCTCTTTCCATCTCACTCACACACACACTCACTCTCTGTCTCTGTTAGACTCTCACACATGAATTATGTTGAATATCTGTCAGCTGTTAAATTGAACTACACAATTAGATAATACCAGTTTAGCTCAACCAGTGACCAAGCAATGCTTCATGTTGTTCAGTGTGTGTGTAAAAAGAGCATTAGCAATTACAGAAAACACACTTCAGCAAAACATGATCAGCTCAAAGTGTCCGAATCATTTCTGCTCCCAATCTTTACTGGTAGTCACTGTATGAAGAATTATTGGGTGTAATATGTCACAGTTTACTTTATTTTGCTCTCCTCACTTACAGAAATGAACTATAGTGTCCTGCACACACTAGTGAAACAATATCACAAATTATATCTGGTGTCTGAATGATGTTTGGTTTGACTGTAAGCATGTTATTTATAGTGTGCAGTGTCTTATAAATGTTGAATAAAAGGCTGCAATGGCAAAATAAAGCAGTAGTAATAATCATAATGAATGATCTTTAGCTGCGTCTCACGTGAGGCCTGCTGGTCTTCTTCTCTGCGGGGTGTTTGGGGCCCCGTGTGGAGGCCCTTCCGGACCCGCGGGCTGGCTTCATCACCACAGACTGCACACAAGAACATCTATCAGACCTGAGGGACTCTCCAGCTGCAAAACATCTCTATCAACACTAGACCCTAGAAACATCCCGCAGTTAAAACACACCAATGACAATAACAAGAATCCCCACAGAATCATTGTGTTTTTTTAGACACGATGTTCTGAATCAGAAAGGATTTTATCCTGATAATGAAGCTTAATGTGTTTCACACTGAGCGCGACACGATAAAGCAAAGCGAATCACTGAAAAACGGTGCTTTCACACACCGAGCACGAAACCATTGATCGCATTCAGCTAATTCACACCTGCATGACCTCTGACCCGACGCATGACCTCTGACCCGACCCATGACGAACGCAAACAAAAAGTTTGTTTGAACCGCGAGAGGCGTCGACTTTCACCTGAGCTTACGCTACTCCTACATCATGCGTCGGGTCAGAGGTCACTCGTCATGCGTCGGGTCAGAGGTCATGTGTTGGGTCAGAGGTCACTCGTCATGCGTCGGGTCTGAGGACATGTGTCGGGTCAGAGGTCACTCCTCGGGTCAGAGGTCACTCGTCATGCGTCGGGTCTGAGGACATGTGTCGGGTCAGAGGTCACTCCTCGGGTCAGAGGTCACTCGTCATGCGTCGGGTGAGAGGTCATGTGTTGGGTCAGAGGTCACTCGTCATGCGTCGGGTCAGAGGACATGTGTCGGGTCAGAGGTCACTCGTCATGCGTCGGGTCAGAGGACATGCGTCGGGTCAGAGGTCACTCGTCATGCGTCGGGTCAGAGGACATGCGTCGGGTCAGAGGTCACTCGTCATGCGTCGGGTCAGAGGACATGCGTCGGGTCAGAGGTCACTCGTCATGCGTCGGGTCAGAGGACATGCGTCGGGTCAGAGGTCACTCGTCATGCGTCGGGTCAGAGGACATGCGTCGGGTCAGAGGTCACTCCTCGGGTCAGAGGTCACTCGTCATGCGTCGGGTCAGAGGACATGCGTCGGGTGAGAGGTCACTCGTCATGCGTCGGGTCAGAGGACATGCGTCGGGTCAGAGGTCACTCGTCATGCGTCGGGTCAGAGGACATGCGTCGGGTCAGAGGTCACTCGTCATGCGTCGGGTCAGAGGACATGCGTCGGGTCAGAGGTCACTCCTCGGGTCAGAGGTCACTCGTCATGCGTCGGGTCAGAGGACATGCGTCGGGTGAGAGGTCATGTGTTGGGTCAGAGGTCACTCGTCATGCGTCGGGTCAGAGGACATGCGTCGGGTCAGAGGTCACTCGTCATGCGTCGGGTCAGAGGACATGCGTCGGGTCAGAGGTCACTCGTCATGCGTCGGGTCAGAGGACATGCGTCGGGTCAGAGGTCACTCGTCATGCGTCGGGTCAGAGGACATGCGTCGGGTCAGAGGTCACTCCTCGGGTCAGAGGTCACTCGTCATGCGTCGGGTCAGAGGACATGCGTCGGGTGAGAGGTCATGTGTTGGGTCAGAGGTCACTCGTCATGCGTCGGGTCAGAGGACATGCGTCGGGTCAGAGGTCACTCGTCATGCGTCGGGTCAGAGGACATGCGTCGGGTCAGAGGTCACTCGTCATGCGTCGGGTCAGAGGACATGCGTCGGGTCAGAGGTCACTCGTCATGCGTCGGGTCAGAGGTCACTTGTCATGCATCGGGTCAGAGGTCACTCGTTGGGTCAGAGGACGTGTTGGGTCAGAGGTCACTCGTCATGCGTCGGGTCAGAGGACATGCGTCGGGTCAGAGGTCACTCCTCGGGTCAGAGGTCACTCGTCATGCGTCGGGTCAGAGGACATGCGTCGGGTGAGAGGTCATGTGTTGGGTCAGAGGTCACTCGTCATGCGTCGGGTCAGAGGACATGCGTCGGGTCAGAGGTCACTCGTCATGCGTCGGGTCAGAGGACATGCGTCGGGTCAGAGGTCACTCGTCATGCGTCGGGTCAGAGGACATGCGTCGGGTCAGAGGTCACTCGTCACGCGTCGGGTCAGAGGTCACTTGTCATGCATCGGGTCAGAGGTCACTCGTTGGGTCAGAGGACGTGTTGGGTCAGAGGTCACTCGTCATGCGTCGGGTCAGAGGACATGTGTTGGGTCAGAGGTCACTCGTCATGCGTCGGGTCAGAGGACGTGTTGGGTCAGAGGTCACTCGTCATGCGTCGGGTCAGAGGACGTGTTGGGTCAGAGGTCACTCGTCATGCGTCGGGTCAGAGGACATGTGTTGGGTCAGAGGTCACTCGTCATGCGTCGGGTCAGAGGACATGCGTCGGGTCAGAGGGCATGCGTCGGGTCAGAGGTCACTCGTCATGCGTCGGGTCAGAGGACATGCGTCGGGTCAGAGGACATGCGTCGGGTCAGAGGTCACTCGTCATGCGTCGGGTCAGAGGACATGCGTCGGGTCAGAGGTCACTCGTCATGCGTCGGGTCAGAGGACGTGTTGGGTCAGAGGTCACTCGTCATGCGTCGGGTCAGAGGACATGTGTTGGGTCAGAGGTCACTCGTCATGCGTCGGGTCAGAGGACATGTGTTGGGTCAGAGGTCACTCGTCATGCGTCGGGTGAGAGGTCATGTGTTGGGTCAGAGGTCACTCGTCATGCGTCGGGTCAGAGGACATGTGTTGGGTCAGAGGTCACTCGTCATGCGTCGGGTGAGAGGTCATGTGTTGGGTCAGAGGTCACTCGTCATGCGTCGGGTCAGAGGACGTGTTGGGTCAGAGGTCACTCGTCATGCGTCGGGTCAGAGGTCATGTGTTGGGTCAGAGGTCACTCGTCATGCGTCGGGTCATAGGTCACTCCTCGGGTCAGAGGTCACTCGTCATTCATCGGGTCTGAGGACATGTGTCGGGTCAGAGGTCACTCCTCGGGTCAGAGGTCACTCGTCATTCATCGGGTCTGAGGACATGCGTCGGGTCAGAGGTCACTCCTCGGGTCAGAGGTCACTCGTCATGCGTCGGGTGAGAGGTCATGTGTTGGGTCAGAGGTCACTCGTCATGCGTCAGGTCAGAGGTCACGCGTCAAGTGTCGGGTCAGAGGTCAGTTCAATGGTCATGCGTCGGGTGAGAGGTCATGTGTCGGGTCAGAGGTCACTCGACATGCGTCAGGTCAGAGGTCACGCGTCAAGTGTCGGGTCAGAGGTCAGTTCAATGGTCATGCGTCGGGTCAGAGGTCACGCGTCAGTTCAATGGTCACGCGTCATGTGTGGGGTCAGAGGTCACTCTTCAGACTCTACAAACTAGACTCGTGTACGGCCGTTAACGGAACCCAGTGATTATAGTTTATAAAGTTATAAATATGGATATGTTTCTCGGCTTCAGAAGGCCTGTATTAACCCCTGAGGGCGTATGGATTATTGTTATGATGATGATGAGCTTTTTAGGGCTTCATAATCTCCTCCTCCATTCACTCCCATTGTAAAGCTGGGAAGAGCCAGGATAATGTTCAATATATTTCTGATTGTGTTCGGCTGAAAGAAGAAAGTCATAAACACTAGGATGTCTCGAGGGAGAGTGAATTATGGGATAATTTTCATTTTTAGATGAACTAACCCTTTAAGTCAGAATGGACATATTTACAGATTAAGTACATATTTAGAGTATTATGGATTTTATAAATAGGAGAGAATTTAACATTTTTTAAAAGGAAAAAGCACATCAGTAGCCCGCTGGGTTTTTTAAAGCACTTTCTTTAACAAATTGACAAATAAGTTTCCATATCCATACCATGTTTTACATTTTTAGATGTCCAGCTCAGTCCCAGCTAAAATATTTATGTGTTCTAGTCGAGATTATGTTATTTTAAACGTTATTTGTAATATTCCCAGAAGGTAAACATTAACATTCATAAAGTACACAAACTGTTCTCAGAACATGTCATAAGATCGTCCAAGTAAAAACATCATAAATGACGTTGTTCTAATATCATTTCTCCGTCTATCAGTTATTAATAATGTTAAAAGAAGGTTATATTAATTTTATTTAAAGAAAACCACATTTACATAATCTTTACAAAACATTAGAGAAAGTTGTGGGTACGTTCTCTGTTAGCTTGGATTATAACGTTACCATAGTATTATTTGACGCAGGTTTAAGTACCATAGTAATAATGTATATATATTTGTATATTTATAATGTATATATTTGAGCAAATATGATCGACGCGACACGTCAAATCTACAGATTCGCTTAATAATCGCATCAGGTTTTAATCGCGTCGCGTCGCTCACGTTCAGGTTAGAAACATCACTACTCATTTAAAACATGCTGAGAAAAACTGTAAAGATTCGATATATGATTTGGTGATCTCAAAACAAACACAACTCAATAATTTATCGTCTACGTACGTGCTACACATCTTCAACACTCACCACAGACTCGCGCCACACGATTCAAAGCGGGAACTGAACTGCGCATGCGCTCAACTGACACTTCCGGCTTCCTTCTTGAGCCACGTGCTGTTGTTTGATTACTAATGTTCTCGTTTCCATACATTTTTACATCACACATCTGTATTATAGTTTTAAAATTAACTTATATAAAACAAAATTAATGTGGAAGCTCATTTTCGCCACATACGAAATAAAGAATGCTTTGGTAAATCACAAATGACATACTAAATCATATTTATGACATAAAAAGTCAAAATGACCTCATGGAAAAACAGTATTATGACGTACTGAGCCATAATTTTGATTCATAATTGATAAAAAGTAAAACTTATAATGCAAAGAAAATAATGATGGCGTACAAACTCATAATTATGCGATTAAAATTTTGAAATGGACCCAAAAAAAGGCATTCAAATATATAATTATGACACACAATCATAATTTTGACTATCTACTAACTATTACTGTCACAATTACGACTTATGTCATATATTCATTCATTTTTGTCGTAATTTAAACAACTCAATTACAATTTTTTTGAGCTTTCATAAAATACACTTTCGAGTCCCATACGACTCAACCCAAACGCCAAAGAAACCACATTTATTAGCCTTACATAGTATTTAACATTTACACAGCACATATTTCCTCACAAACAAAAGCATGTGAGATAAAAGAGCATATGAAGTAAACAGGTGATGGGTCTGTCAGTGTGTGTGTGTGTGTGTGTGTGTGTTATGAGATAAGTGAACGACAGAACACTCAGAAGCAGTGATATGGATCTGAAGATTATCACACACACACATCCTGCTGGAGTGTGTGTTCATCAGCTCTGCGGTGTTATCTCTGAACACACACACACTCTACACGCGTGCGGGGTAGAAAAACTTCCCAGCGTAGCGGCCGTGATTGCGCAGGTCGAACGGACTCAGGACTTTCCGAAGGCCCAGCATGTTTGCCCTCGCGACCCGCTCGAAGCTCCAGGGGTTCTGGTTATTGCTCTCGCGCTCGGCCTGATCCTGATACAGCGCCGCCAGACTCTCTCTGCTCACCACCTGCAACACACACACACACACACGTTCAACTGGGTTCTTCTACTAAACTCGTTTCTTAGTTCTCATCGAAACAGACAAAAGAAAAACTTTTTAATGAAGTGAATGTACTATATTTTAATTCTATAATATATATATTTTTAATATTTTGTGTTTTGAGGGAATTTTATGGTAGTAAACAATATTTATCTCTAAATTATGAAGCATTTATTTCTCTGTTTGCATGCATTTGGCAGATGCTTTTATACAAAGCTATTTACGTTGCATTCATCAGTTCTTGGTTTCGATGGGAAACTATATAATTTGCATTATTTTATAATTATATACAATAATACAAATATCATAAAACTGTATACTGCTGCTTTTAATAAGTTAAAAAATAAAGCAAATTATTTTATAATTATATACAATAATACAAATATCATAAAACTGTATACTGTTGCTTTTAATAAGTTAAAAAATAAAGCAAATTATTTTATAAAAACTGTATACTGCTGCTTTTAATAAGTTAAAAAATAAAGCAAATGTATTTGAAATTAATTCAGTCCCATATTTATTCTTCAATATTTTGTGTTTTGAGGGGATTTCATGGTAGTAAACAATATTTACCTCTTATTTATGCAGCATTTATTTCTATATTAAATACAAATATTGTTAAAACAATTTATACTGTTTTTCCCCCAATTAATGCAGTATTTAAGTTTTTTTTAAAACAGAGTAAATATTTTTTAAATGAATGTACTATATTTGAATTCCATTATATTTATTTTGTAATATTTTGTTTTTAGAGGGGATTTCATGGTAATAAACAATATTTACTTCTACTTTATGCACTATGTATTTCTATATTAAATAAAAACAATTTATACTGTTTTTCCCCCGAATTAATGCAGTATTTAAGTAAAAAAAAAAAAAAAAAGAGTCAATATTTTTTAAATGAATGTACTACAATTTAGTCCCATAATATTTATTATTTAATATTTTGAAAGGATTTCATGGAACTAAACAATATTTACCTCTAACTCATGCATAATTTATTTCTATATAAAATAATAAAAAACAAACAAAAAAAATTCAGATTTAGATTCTTCTTGTTTGAAATGTTTTTTTTGCAGTTATGATTGGTCAATTGTATAAGAAAAAAAAAGCATTTTGTTAGCAATAACTTGATTCAAAATTTAACAAACTTTTTTTTATTAAGTGCACTTAATAAACACACAGCATGTTCTTCAAATAATGCTATGCAACCCTTTCCTCATTCACATTATTGCCACATTCATTTGCAGAAACAGCCGATTATGAAAAGCATAATTACTCGCTTTTATCACAGACACTTTTGTCAAAGTTCAGATTCTTCTTGTTTGAGATGTTTTTGTAGTTATGATTAGTCAATTGTGTTAGAAAAAAAAAAAAAAAAGAGTTTTGTAACCAATAATTTTATTAAAAATTAAATGTTGAGTGCACTAAATAAACACACAGCATAACGTTATGCAACCCTTTCCTCAATCACGATATTGCCAAATATATATGCAGAAACAGCTGCTTATGAAAAGCATAAGAGGAAGTTGCTGGGCAAACCTTGGCTGGGAAGGGAAGCTTCTTGGCCACTTCTGTGAGCACCGGCTCGACCTCAGCCATGTGAGCACCGGCTCGACCTCAGCCAGCTCCACGTGACCTCCGACCTCTAGGACCAGCCGGCCACACTTCACCGGGGTCACGTAGTGGTCGATGGCGCCCTTGCCGCCGCCCATGCGCTGACCCAGGCCCTTCCGCGTGATGGGCTTGTGCGGGGCCCGGAAGCGCCACAGGGCGAAGGTGGTGCTGGGGTCCATGCGGCGGTTAATGGTGAGACGCATCATCTCCATGTGACCCCAGTGCAGGTACCCGCCGCCCAGAGCCTAAAGACACAATCACACAGATCAGAATCAGAAACACAACAGACACACGGTATTACATGTGCACACTAATCTTAAAGTGCCCTAGTATGCTTTTGCAGATATTGCGTTTCATGTAGTGTGTAATAGAGATGTTTGTGAATGTAAACAATGGTTTGGAATTATTGAAGAACTTGCATATACTGTGAAAATTGGTCGATACATAAATAACCTAAAGACATCCTCCACTAAGTAAACAGTAATTGTTACAGGAATGGTTAAGCTCATTTTAATTTAATTGTGGGGTCAGTACATAAACAGGTGAAACTCGAAAAATTAGAATATCGCGCAAAAGTTATAATTTTGATGCTCAGAAAATTAGAATATTACATAAAATCAATAAAAAAAAAAATTTAGATACAGAAATGTCGTCCCTCTGAAAAGTATAATCATGCATATGTATATAGTTATATACCCTAAATATATTAGTTTCACCTTTTAAGTTGGATTACTGAACTGTTATTCTAATTTGACCTGCATGTATAGGCATGTATGTGTATATGTTCCTTCATATTTAAGAATATGCACTGATATGTATTGACAGCTGTGGACGCTATGTAGCATTTGTTTGATATGTATATATGCATGATTTATTTTCCTCCCTTCTGTTGATATTGTATTTTTAATTGCATTGTTAATCTAGTAAATCAAAATAATAAAATCAATAAGACCCGGACCACGATGCCGTACTGTCCTCTGGTGAAGGTGTTGGAGCTCTTGGCCGGCCCCTGGATGTCCCGCAGTTTCTTCATCTCCTTCTTGGCTTGTTTCAAACTCGGGACCTTTTCCAGGAATTTGAGCTTCGGCTTCTCCGGTAGAACCACGTCTGCGAAGGAGAAAGACACCATATATAAATCAAAGCGCGAGTCATCTAAATAAAGTGCTACTCTATGGCTTGTTGAAAGGACTTAAACGATAGAAGACTAGCATGCAGTAACGGCAGGCCTTAACGAACGAGTGTAAAGGAGTAACTGGTGAAGCACTGGTGCGTTACCGCTGTAATCTGGAGGAACTGCGTAAGTCCTCAGTCCCGCTGACACCACCTTCATGCTGCTCTGCAGGACATCTGGAGAAAAAGAGTCAGCAACTAGTTAACACCGGTTCAGCAACTAGTTAACACAAGTTCAGTTCACCAACTAGTTAAACAGGTTCAGCAACTAGTTAACACCGGTTCAGCAACTAGTTAAACAGGTTCAGCAACTAGTTAACACACAAGTTCAGCAACTAGTTAACACTGGTTCAGCAACTAGTTAACACCGGTTCAGCAACTAGTTAACAAGTTCGGTTCAGCAACTAGTTAACAAGTTCGGTTCAGCAACTAGTTAAAAAGTTCGGTTCAGCAACTAGTTAAACAGGTTCAGCAACTAGTTAAGACTGGTTCAGCAACTAGTTAACACTGGTTCAGCAACTAGTTAACACCGGTTCAGCAACTAGTTAACAAGTTCGGTTCAGCAACTAGTTAAACAGGTTCAGCAACTAGTTAACACAAGTTCAGTTCAGCAACTAGTTAAACAGGTTCAGCAACTAGTTAACACACAAGTTCAGCAACTAGTTAACACTGGTTCAGCAACTAGTTAACACTGGTTCAGCAACTAGTTAACACCGGTTCAGCAACTAGTTAAACAGGTTCAGCAACTAGTTAACACAAGTTCAGTTCAGCAACTAGTTAAACAGGTTCAGCAACTAGTTAACACACAAGTTCAGCAACTAGTTAACACTGGTTCAGCAACTAGTTAACACCGGTTCAGCAACTAGTTAAACAGGTTCAGCAACTAGTTAACACAAGTTCAGTTCAGCAACTAGTTAAACAGGTTCAGCAACTAGTTAACACACAAGTTCAGCAACTAGTTAACACTGGTTCAGCAACTAGTTAAAGACCCACTCCGATGAAAATAATGTTTTTCTAGGTGTTAACATGTTCTTGTGGCATTTTTCTGATGTTAGAGGACATATCTTGAGAAAAATCAGCTCAAAGTTGTATTTCTGAGTATTTCTACATTCAAATGGCTGTGAATCAGTAACAGACGCTAAAATGCTGGCTAAAATCGACTGGAGTTGTGACGTAGTAACTCCACTGGGCGTCTCCACACGCGACGTCTTGGAGTGAAATAATGATCGGTGATCGGTGATAACTCTGATTAACTTCGGATAATAATAATTAACGTGTATATAATACTGTTGCCCCACCGGTATTGGGGGTGTAAGCTAGCGGGAGAGACAGAGCTCTCAGCAACGGGCAGGGGGAGGGTCGTCTCCGTGCCAATGGCTCCGCCCACAACGCAGAGGCGAATTGCTAATGAGCTACTGCCGCTCTGCTGAAGCGAAGTCCCAGAAAACGGCACAGGTTTTGTGATTTTGGCTAAAAATTGCATAATCATAATTTAAAGACCACTGGGAATGTTTAAAAATAGCTCAAAATATGATCGGAGTGGGACTTTAACACTGGCTCAGTAACTAGTTAACAAGTTCAGTTCAGCAACTAGATAAACAGGTTTAACAACTAGTTAACAGGTTCAGTAACTAGTTAACAAGTTCAGTTCAGCAACTAGATAAACAGGTTTAACAACTAGTTAACAGGTTCAGTAACTAGTTAACAAGTTCAGTTCAGCAACTAGTTAAACAGGTTTAACAACTAGTTAACAGGTTCAGTAACTAGTTAAACAGGTTCATTAACTAGTTAAAAGGTTCAGCAACTAGTTAAAAGGTTCATTAACTAGTTAAAAGGTTTAGCAACTAGTTATTTAACAGGTTCATTAACTAGTTAAAAGGTTCAGCAACTAGTTCATTAACTAGTTAACACAGGTTCAGCAAACTAGTTCATTAACTAGTTAACAGGTTCCGCAACTAGTTAAAAATGTCCATTAACTAGTTACAAAAGTTTCATTAACTAGTTAAAAGGTTCAGCAACTAGTTAACACAAGATCAGTTCAGCAATTAGTTAACGGGTTCATTAACTAGTCAAAACTGATTCAGCAACTAGTTAAAAATGTCCATTAACTAGTTAAAAGAGGTGCATTAACTAGTTAAAAGGTTCAGCAGCTAATTAACTAGTTCACTTCATTAACTAGATAACACATGCTCAGCAAGTAGTTAACAGGTTTAGCAACTAGTCAACACAGGTTTAGGTTCAGTGTGTAAAATATCATCACCCACATTTGACAAGTGGTTATTATAACAAAATAAACCGAATCAAGTACATACAGTCAGTACATATATCCATATTATTATTAATAATACATAATCATCAGTAATGCTGCAGAAAAAAACAAACTAGTAAGATTGCCATATTCATGAGTATTAAGATAGTAAGAATATCATGTACATGTTCAAAAACCATGGTTTCGCCATACTATCTGTCGTTAGTGATACTAAATAAAGGAAATAATTTATATTAGATAGAACAATTAATACTGTGAGATTATTTGTCTTAACTCTACCTGGCTGGCTTGATGTCCGGGCAAAGCCCAAAAATACACTCTTTAGTGCTGAGAACATGACTGATTATACACAATACAAACGTGTATAAATCTTCATTTCTTCTCAATTATAAAATTCACATCAGAGTCTCATGGAACCACAAGGTCGCTGCCATGTTTGATCAACATCCGGTGTGTGTCGGTGAAAGTCATCCGGTGGAAACACTCGCGCACATGTTCCGCATGTTTACAGTTAACCCGAGATTACCAGATGGGTTATGGTTACAACCAACCAGATGGTTGTAGTTTGAAAGTAAATAATTAAATGATAAAAGTTTAAAAACGTGCTAAGTGCTATAAAATCACGACATACTACAACCTCTCCAGTATATATAAAATTAAATTGTACACAGTATGCATGCTTACTTTAGGCATTCAATTTCCCGATGTCCTACAACTTTTGTCAAAATGTGAACGTGCATTTTATATTCACTTGAATTTGAAACGTTTCTTTAAAAATTATTCTATCAAAAGAGACATTTTACACAAACATGCCACGTTTAGTTTCTGAGATGATAACTAGACGCCTCTTGCTTAATTTAAGGTGATTTAAAGTAACACTCTAATTTGGAAAGGTTCCTGCGTATTGTTACAAATACTATTTTGGTTGATGCACTAAACATATGAAGCGACGCCCTCGTGACAATCAGCGACACCTGTCATGTGATCACTGATTATTAACACATTTACATCTCAGCAGGAACAGAAAAATCAGGAATAACTTTCACGAGTCCTCGGAATACAGATTTAACTAGGTAATCTTTCTCAGGTAAATCTATAAAACAAATGCTTTAATTTGCATGCATTGATAATTGATAGATTATAAAGCAACTTTTCAAACAGAAACACTCATCTCATCACAGTAAGAGTCTCTTCTTCTCATTTATATGATCAAAAATACAGTAAAAATAGTGACATATTATTACAGTGTAAAACAACAGTTTCTATGTGAATATATAGTACAGTGTAATTTATTATTGATAATCAAAGCTGAATTTTCAGCATCATTACTCCATTCTTCAGTGTGTCCTTCAGAAATCATTCTAACATGATGATCTGATGCTCAATTATTATTAAAATATATAAAAATTAATATATACAGTACCGGTCAAAAGTTTGGAAAGCACCTACTATTTTTAATGTTTTTGAAAAAAGTCTCTTATGCTCATCAAACCTGCATTTATTTGATCAAAAATACAGTAAAAACAGTGAAATATTATTCCAATGTAAATCAGCTGTTTTCTATGTGAATATATGTTCAATTATAATTTATATCCTTTGATCAAAGCTGAATTTTCAGCATCGTTACTCCAGTCTTCAGTGTCACATCCATTGCATATTCATATTTTAGATTCCAAACAGTAAAATTAGCTGTTTTCTATGTGAATATACACTCACCTAAAGGATTATTAGGAACACCTGTTCAATTTCTCATTAATGCAATTATCTAATCAACCAATCACATGGCAGTTGCTTCAATGCATTTAGGGGTATGGTCCTGGTCAAGACAATCTCCTGAACTCCAAACTGAATGTCAGAATGGGAAAGAAAGGTGATTTAAGCAATTTTGAGCGTGGCATGGTTGTTGGTGCCAGACGGGCCGGTCTGAGTATTTCACAATCTGCTCAGTTACTGGGATTTTCACGCACAACCATTTCTAGGGTTTACAAAGAATGGTGTGAAAGGGGAAAAACATCCAGTATGCGGCAGTCCTGTGGGCGAAAATGCCTTGTTGATGCTAGAGGTCAGAGGAGAATGGGCCGACTGATTCAAGCTGATAGAAGAGCAACTTTGACTGAAATAACCACTCGTTACAACCGAGGTATGCAGCAAAGCATTTGTGAAGCCACAACACGCACAACCTTGAGGCGGATGGGCTACAACAGCAGAAGACTCCACCGGGTATCACTCATCTCCACTACAAATAGGAAAAAGAGGCTACAATTTGCAAGAGCTCACCAAAATTGGACAGTTGAAGACTGGAAAAATGTTGCCTGGTCTGATGAGTCCCGATTTCTGTTGAGACATTCAGATGGTAGAGTCAGAATTTGGCGTAAACAGAATGAGAACATGGATCCATCATGCCTTGTTACCACTGTGCAGGCTGGTGGTGGTGGTGTAATGGTGTGGGGGATGTTTTCTTGGCACACTTTAGGCCCCTTAGGGCCAATTGGGAATCGTTTAAATGCCACGGCCTACCTGAGCATTGTTTCTGACCATGTCCATCCCTTTATGGCCACCATGTCCCCATCCTCTGATGGCTACTTCCAGCAGGATAATGCACCATGTCACAAAGCTCGAATCATTTCAAATTGGTTTCTTGAACATGACAATGAGTTCACTGTACTAAAATGGCCCCCACAGTCACCAGGGGCCTCATTTATAAAACTTTGCGTAGGATTTGCGTCAGAAGTGGCGTACGGATGAAACATAGGACGTGCGTACGCACAGAAATATTCGGATTTATAAAACCGTGCGCAGGCACATCCTACGCATTTTCCCCTTAATAAATCACAATCAATTCTAAATGTAGCGCAGCTTTTGCGGCTTCATGTCACGCCCATAGTTGCCCATAAATAGTCCGTGAAACGCCCACAAGTTAATATTCATCGATTGCGAAATCATGGCAAACATAGAGAGGAAATCAAAAAAACGTTACTTCATTCAATGTGAAGTAGAAGTTATCGTTGGCGAGGTGGAAAAGAGGAGAAAAAATGTTGTTTGGAGGGCACAGTGTGGGCATTAGCCTACTAATGCCAAAAAGGCACTTGAGTGGCAAAAGGTTGCAGACGCTGTAAATGCTGTAGCCTCACAACCTCGGACTGTGGCCGAAATAAAAAAGAAATGACAAGCTACAGATGTCGGTTATAATCTACTTGGAAATGGGAAATAGTTCAGCGCAAATGTAATTTCTTGCAGCTTTCTGAATGGTTGAGACATACGTCATACGTTATTTTATCAAAAATAAAACAAACTAAAGGCATATGCATGAAATACCTGCATGAATACCATGATTCCGTAGCTGATGAAGACATTTTTACTATGAAAACAACTTTCCCCAGTGGACAAATAATACATCTATCTATTTATCTATCTATCTCTCCCTAATTATCTATCTATCTGACTGACTATCTAGCTATATCTGCTCCGCCTGACGGACACATTGGCGAGAATATCAGTTTTGTACATTATTTCGTTCTGTTTACCATCTTATTTATGAGGATGAATTGTATAACATGCCAATATTATTGCAGAACATTTCACTTTTCTTTTTGCAAATATGTGTTAATTTGCATTTCTGTTGCAGATCGATCAAACTGGTGTTCGTGTAGGCTGTTAATTGTAATACTTGCTTTTTGACGTCTTCGTGTTATTTATGAGAGGCAGTATTGCCATTTATTTTTACACAACGGTCTACAGTTTCACACACTTTCACGTGTTTCTTCCATCTGCCGACGGTGTCGCCATTTCTCATTTCACCCGTTTTTGTGCGTACGCCTGGGTCAGAGCTTGCGTGAAGGACCGCACATTTTACAGTCAAGTTAGAGAGCGGCGTACGCCTTCTTTTGTGCGTACGCAACGTTTATAAATGAGGCCCCAGATCTCAACCCAATAGAGCATCTTTGGGATGTGGTGGAACGGGAGCTTCGTGCCCTGGATGTGCATCCCACAAATCTCCATCAACTGCAAGATGCTATCCTATCAATATGGGCCAACATTTCTAAAGAATGCTTTCAGCACCTTGTTGAATCAATGGCACGTAGAATTAAGGCAGTTCTGAAGGCGAAAGGGGGTCAAACACAGTATTAGCATGGTGTTCCTAATCCCTTAGGTGAGTGTATAGTCAAATGTAATTTATTCCCATTTATAATCTATTTGCATATTTTTTTGCATATTCATGTCTCAGGTCCCACACGATGTCGGAGTGCTCTGAGGCGACCAGAAATCCCATCCAATCCGATTTCCCGTATTGTTTTTCGGAGGACGGTCTCCTGCGGCACAGAGAGACCCGCGAGCCCTACCGATTCCCCTTCAGACTACACGACGCCGGCGACACGGAGCGAGCGCATCGCAGCCTGTGTCTCTACATCTCCCGACACGTGCACCACCTCCTAGAGACCCAGTTTCAGCTCATTAAAGTGTTCCTGGAGGACAGTTTCGTGTTTATGAGCGCAGGAGCACTGGAGAATCCCGGGAGTCTCCTGGTTCTGATCCAGGATTTGGGAACGGTGAGGAGTGGCGTGTGGAGTTGGAAACTCGCGGCACACGATGGACTTGAACGAGGATCTCAGATCCCGTATATACGCTGGGCTTTGCTTGAATCCTGCGCCGTTCTCCTGATGAATCCAAATGAAGGGTCGCAGACTCACGAGCAACACGTTCGGATGGTTTGGGAACGCATGCTTTCACAAAGTTCTCCCGAACACATTTTTATAGTCGCGCACGGATACGGAGGCCTGGCGTTCGTGGATCTTCTATGCCGTCAGATCGAAGATGTTCAGCGGAAAGTGAAAGCCGTGGCTTTCTTGGATTCGTCCCACAGCTTCTGGCACCAGCCGTTGGGAAACGCCGGGCGCGACTGGTTGAAATCCCACTCCAGATCCTGGATTCCCAGCAGAAAGCCTCTGAATCGCTCCGTGGGATCCCTGAAGGCCGGTTGCACGCAGATCTCCGCCGGGACTCAGTGTCACGACTCGACGCCCGTCGTTTGCATGGAGTCCGTGTTTCGCTTCTTCTCCAAGATGATAAAACCTAAAGTCCCTCCGACTCCCTTCGAGATCATGACCAGGAGCAGGAGCCGTGCCAGCGAGCAGAACAACAACGTCTAGGATGATCACATCTATAATAAAAGTCTTTGCATCAGAATGAGCACTTCTGTTCTTTACGGTCTTGTTTTCTTTTTTAATGGAATTTATTCTAAATGATTTACAGGTGCACATCATTATTATTGTGTTACATTCCTCATACAACTTCCTCTTGCAGAATCTCTTCTATTATTATATTTATCCTTACAGTTAAAACACTGCCTTCCTAACATACTGAAAACTGAATCATGACTTGACTATGTTATTACATAATATTGCCAAAGCGTCTACATCCAACGCACATGGCACCCTTTAGCGTCAATATGAGACGCAGATATACACTCACCGGCCACTTTATTAGGTACACCTGTCCAACTGCTCGTTAACACTTAATTTCTAAGCAGCCAATCACATGGCGGCAACTCAGTGCATTTAGGCATGTAGACATGGTCAAGACAATCTCCTGCAGTTCAAACCGAGCATCAGTATGGGGAAGAAAGTTGATATGAGTGACTTTGAACGTGGCATGATTGTTGGTGCCAGAAGGGCTGGTCTGAGTATTTCAGAAACTGCTAATCTACTGGGATTTTCACGCACAACCATCTCTAGGGTTTACAGAGAATGGTCCGAAAAAGAAAAAACATCCAGTGAGCGGCAGTTCTGTGGGCGGAAATGCCTTGTTGATGCCAGAGGTCAGAGGAGAATGGCCAGACTGGTTCGAGCTGATAGAAGGGCAACAGTGACTGAAATAACCACTCGTTACAACCGAGGTATGCAGCAAAGCATTTGTGAAGCCACAACACACACAACCTTGAGGCGGATGGGCTACAACAGCAGAAGACTCCACCGGGTACCACTCATCTCCACTACAAATAGGAAAAAGAGGCTACAATTTGCAAGAGCTCACCAAAATTGAACAGTTGAAGACTGGAAAAATGTTGCCTGGTCTGATGAGTCTCGATTTCTGTTGAGACATTCAGATGGTAGAGTCAGAATTTGGCGTAAACAGAATGAGAACATGGAACCATCATGCCTTGTTACCACTGTGCAGGCTGGTGGTGGTGGTGTAATGGTGTGGGGGATGTTTTCCTGGCACACTTTAGGCCCCTTAGTGCCAATTGGGCATCGTTTAAATGCCACGGCCTACCTGAGCATTGTTTCTGACCATGTCCATCCCTTTATGGCCACCATGTACCCATCCTCTGATGGCTACTTCCACCATGTCACAAAGCTCTAATCATTTCAAATTGGTTTCTTGAACATGACAATGAGTTCACTGTACTAAAATGGCCTCCACAGTCACCAGATCTCAACCCAATAGAGCATCTTTGGGATGTGGTGGAACGGGAGATTCGCATCATGGATGTGCAGCTGACAAATCTGCGGCAACTGTGTGATGCCATCATGTCAATATGGACCAAACTCCCTGAGGAATGCTTCCAGCACCTTGTTGAATCTATGCCACGAAGAATTGAGGCAGTTCTGAAGGCAAAAGGGGGTCCAACCCGTTACTAGCATGGGGTACCTAATAAAGTGGCCGGTGAGTGTATATGGGCCAGAAGGCGCCTCCTAGTGGTCTAACCCTAACACTACCCCAGACCTAAACCTACCCATAACCGAAGCGTGTTATATTGACGCTAAAGGGTGCCATGTGCGTTGGATGTAGACGCTTTGGCAAAAGCGTCAGTATATGATGCCTTGGGATGAGAATGCGTTGGATATTTAGAATATTTTTTCATCACAGTCGCATGTGAAGTGATGTCATCGTCCAGCTCAGTTCAGTTCTCATATAATGCTGTCAATGCAGGAGATCAATAATATTGTTGAATATTAAATTAAATGTCCTCAACTAAGCAAGCCAAAGGGCGAAAAAGTCAACAGAAAACACACGTTAAGAAATATTGCAGTGTTTATTCTAAATTATTGAATCATTATTGTGTTAAATTGCTGTTCCTGGTAATCTTGAATCAGAATCAGTTCCTCTCGCAGCATCTCTTCTCTTCTCTGATGACGAGGGCGGGGCTTTAACCTGTCACTCACATGAGATCAGCCAATAGCAAACCACAACCATCCAATCAATTCCCCACAGACACAATCAAGCCCCGCCCACATGTGTTCTTGTTCCAGAAGCGCTTCACTCGATATACGAAAAGACGAGTGCATGCTGTTTCATGCTGGTTTTATAGTCAACACTAAATCAACATTGAATTTATGTTCCTTCTCTTATTATAAATGATTCATCAGTGACACCACAGAAAAACATGTTTAAACGACATGTAATAACTTGCTTCACCTCACCACACGCTCTACTGGATAGTGTTAAAAACATTTAGTTAAATGTCTAGTTAGTCATTCTTTTATGAAAGTAAAAATGGGTGGAAAATTATGGAAGCTTGTTTCTACCACAGAATAAAACATTTTAAAAGATATTTGCAGCTTTTTATGTCACAATTGCGCGTTTACATCGGAATGTCACAGAATGTTTTATTCTGTGGCAATTCTTACTTTTTTCTCTCAATTGCGACATATTTTCTCAGAATTGTGAGTTAAAAACTTTTTTTTTAGAATTGCATGTTTATATCTCACAATTCTGACTTTATATCATGCATTTCTATGTATGTCTCCCGCTTGCCAGAACTGCAGGATATAAACATGCAATTTTGAGGGGGGAAAAAGTCAGAATTACGAGTTTATATCACAATTCTGAGATTGTGAGAAAAGTTGCAATAACCTTTTTTATTATTATTATTCTGTGGCGGAAACAAGCTTCCATAGAAAATGGTGTTTATAAATACTTTAAGTTTACAATAAGTTCTCATTTAGTAACATTAGTTAATGCATTAACTAGCAACGAACAGCATTTATTAATCTTTGTTAAAGGTACACCATGTAACTTTTTAGCAGTTTAACAAAAATATGTATTTAGCGAAAGGACTGTTGTGGTTGTGCTTCGGCTGAATATGATTATTGATTATCCTTCTGCTCAGAAAACATTCACAACTAGAGAAATAACGCGTTTAGATCTGAAGCTGACTCTCTGAAGATGTTACTGTAGTTTTACACATTATTAACACAATACTTCCTTAAGAATAATCTCCAGCACACCCACCATAATGAACTGATCTCCACAGAGAATCTGTACAGGGAAATATGAGTTTATCTGTTCAATAAAACACTTCCTCTCCTGTAGAGTAATAAACACCATCATCTCCACAGCGCTTTACAGTCCGAACCCCTCCTTCTCCTGAACACACACACACACACACACACACACACACACACACACACGAGCTGATGTTGATTCTTGTTTTATTACGAGCTCTGTCTCGTTCTCTTTTCTCCAGCAGACTCTCCTCTGTTACACACACACACACACACACACACGTAAACAAAAGTAGTCAATTTTATTCCTTAAAAATCCTTGAAAAAAATCTCATGCCTTAAAATATCTTGAATGTAACTCGACACCCTCGTCTCATTTAGTATGCGCGGTTCTATGAATATGCAAATGAGCCCCGCCTCCACTCACTCGCTCAGAGATCCACTGGTTGACGATCACACGTTGATCTGGGGTGCGTTTCCCGAAAGCATCGTTAGCCAACTATGGTCGCAAGTTGGTCGCAAATCCCATTGAACTCTATTGGTAACGACGGAACTTGCGACCATAGTTGGCTAACGATGCTTTCGGGAAACGCACCCCTGATTGGTTACAAGGTCGTTTGTGACGTCAGAAACACCAGCGATTTCAAACCGTGTTTTTGAGACTGTCTTTGGTTCACTGCAGTTTTCAGGTCCGTAGCCAGCCTATTGAAAGGGGGGGTTCTTTTTTTCAAAAAGTGGACATTTTTGCAGTTTTTTTCCTCCTTTTGTATTTAATTATGAGGTTCAAATACTTAATTTTGGTGACCTTTTATGCACTAATTTGTGCTGGATTAGCTTGTCTGCTGGTTAATGAGCACGCTTTTTGATGCACCTAAAATATTTTCTTATTATAAACTCTACGTTTATATGGCTATTATATTGTAGTCTATTGAGTGGATAAAATATAGAAATCCTTTTAATAAAAAAAAATAAAAATAAATACATATACAGTATATATATAATATATATATAACTCCTCCCCCAGGTGAGAGGAATATTACCCCTCTAGGGGGGTCCGGGGGCATGCTCCCCCGTGAGAAAATTTTAAATATTCCATATTTTAAAGCATCAATCTGATGCATTTTGAGATGCATCTTTTGCCGTCTATCTATAAAATAGTTTATTGAGCCTTTTCTTTTAACAGTTTTAAATGTCAGTTACTATGCGCGTGAAGAATGATAGTGCTCTCCTGTGTTCTAACAAAGGAACATGGTTAAGATACAGCAATGCAGTCCAGCAATATAGTCATTTTATGCGAAACCATAGACCTTTATCTACAGATCAAGTATAGCCTAATAATAGTAACAGTGAATCATCTTGGAGGGAGTTTCATCATGTTGACTGTCGTAACCGAACGCAACGCGCTGTTTGAACGCTGAATGGAGAATGACTGACAGCCGCAGCAGACGGAAACGTTTGCGTGAACTTGAATTTAATAACTTAAAAGTTAATTTGATTGTTTTTGTCGATTGATTTCATAAATCAGATGTATTACTTGTCCTAAACTACAACGAGTAAGATCATTCCCCGGAATCGATTCCAACCATTGCATTTTGAACCTTTGGAATCGACTCTCAATTCCCAACGCCTCGGAATCGAGGAATCGATTCTTTTTGGACTCGATCCCCAGCCCTTTCATTCAGATGCGATGCTTCTTCACCGTTGGTTTGAAAAGTGTATTGCGAGAACTCTCTCTGAACTGCACGCGCGGCGCACACACACACGTCCAGCTACACAATAATCATATTAATTTGAAACAGCAACCAATAATATTTGTCACAAGCATTGATTAAAACAATGATGACAATAATCACATAAACATTTTTTTTTTTTTTTTAACTACTTAAATTCTGGACCTTTGGCAGTGAGGGGGGTTCGTTCGAACCACCCGAACCCCCCCTGCCTACGGGCTTGGTTTTAAGGAGAAAATACTCAGCAATGCTGTCGACTTATGAATTTACACATGGTGTGTCTTAAAGCGTATTAAAAACACCACATAGACACATAAACAACATTAAAAGCTGGATTTACACCACAGGGGGACATCAACAAGTTAATGTCAGATAAAAAAACTGTACATTTCTTAGTGAAAATTATGAATCTTATCCAATTTCAAAGCCCTATGCAAACGAAGCATTGAGAACTTTGTAAGTACAGACAGTTTAATAAGAAGATACTTTATAAAGACAGTCCACTTCGCGTATACAGGCAGGAGCCGTCTTGGAAAACAGTCTCCATCAGTCGAACCACTGGAGTAATTACTCAGAAGACAATAAGAAGAGATAAGATCATTAATTAGAAATGTTTTATTACTAATAGCTCTTGTATTAGAAAGGGCCATCTTCCCAATAGTACCGGCCGACTCACTTCATTTCGCACATACTCCAAAAAACGAAGATTATCCGGATTAACCCCCCTCTTCTTAACACGACGTCCCGAAACTTTGATCAAAGTTGACAACTCTGGCTTTTGAGGAACAACCATAACCAGATAAGAGAAGCTTGCATCCTGTTGACTCGAAGAGGCGTTGATGACATCCGCGATAAGCCCGCCACCAGCCGCCGCGGCGCGCGCTCGTCTCTGAAGCGGATAAAACATCAAACACACACAGCAACCGAAGGAAGGCATGCCGAACGACTCACCGGCGCCATCTTTCTTCAATGACGATTCACAGGGGGACTTTAAAGGGTTAGTTCACCCAAAAAAGATATTTTAGATTTAGTCCGAGAGCTTTCTGTCCCTCCATTGTAAATGTATGTTAATAAATATGTTAAATAAATATTGGCCCATATTTATTTGAACCCGAATACACGGACGCACCAGACACACGTCAGCAGCGGCACTGCGGACTCGTGAACGAGGATCCACAACAGAACCGGAACACAATACAATGCTGAATAAAGTCCTAGTTTTTGTTATTTTTGGACCAAAATGTATTTCCCATGCTTCAAAACACTCTAACTAACCCACTGATGTCACATGGACTACTTTGATGGTGTCTTTATTTCCTTTCTGGACAAGGACAGTATACCGTACACACATTTACAAAAGAAGGGACAGAAAACTCTCGGACTAAATCTAAAATATCTTAAACTGTGTTCTGAAGATGAACGGAGGTCTGACGGGCTTGGGTCGACAGGAGGGAGAGTCATTAATGACATAATTTTTGGGTGAACTAACCCTTTAAATAGTGTCAAATCACCTTCAAATTGTCATGAAACGTCCACAGGTCAGTGTGAAATCAATAAGCTTTATTTAAAAAACATACAAAAATGTCAGAGCACAGAATAAATACTCCAGATCGTCATTTCCCTGGGAACTCTACTTGAAACGCCGCGCTGGACCCGTCGCTAGATGTCGTGGTACAGCAGGTCATATTTGGGAACGTTCCTCGGGTCTATCGGGCTCCGGACGATCAGCTTCCCTCTCATGGCGCCTCGATAGATCACTTCGATCAGATCCATGAAGTCCTGTTTGGTTTTGAAGCTTCCCACGAACTTGGTGTGATCTGGAGATCTGAAGGAGTGGACACATTAATAACTCGACTCAAGTATCAAGGAAGACGCGGATGTATGAAGATATTTCACTCAAACACTTTGCTAACAGTTTAGCAAGTTGCTAACATATTTTAACACCTTGTTAACATGATTTAACACGTTGAAGGCATGTTTCTAACGTGAGTTAGCACATAGCTAGCATGATTTTACATGTTCCAAACATGATTTAGCACATTGTTAACATGTTTTTGGCAAATTGTTAAAATGATTTAACACGTTTCTAACGTGAGTTAGCACACAGCTAGCATGATTTTACATGTTCCGAACATGATTTAGCTGTTGTAACCATGATTTAATACATTGCTAGCATTTTTCTAACATTATTTAGCGCATTGCTTAAATGTTTTAACATGTTGCTAACATGTTTCAACAATTTAGTATGTTGCTAACATGTTTTAGCACATTGCTAACATGTTTCTAGCATGATTTTACATATGTTAACATGATTTAGTGTTTTTTACCATAATGTTTCTAGAATGATTTAGCACATTGCTAACATGTTTTTGTATGTTACTAGTATGTTTCTAACATGATGAAACATTGCTAGCATGATTAACAAATAGTAAAAGTTTTAACATGATTATGTTGCTAGCATGTTTCTAGCATGGTTAAACATGTTGCTAACATGATTGAGTATCTTGGTAGCATGTTTTAGCACATTGAAGTTTTATGTTCTAGCATGATTTAGTGTGTTGCTAACGTGTTATGAGCTTGTTTTAACACATTGTTAGCATTTTTAACATGTTGCTCGCATGATTTAATATGTTGCTAGCATGATTTGGTATGTTTTAGCATGATTTGGTATGTGGCTGGTTTCCCACATGTTTTAGCACATTGTTAGCATGTTTTGACGTTTGAAAGCTCCGCTCGTCTTGTTGCCAAACTCTTTGGAAACATCAGTCTCAGCAGAACTTAAATGTAGTTTGTCAGCGTAACTTCTCAGTTTAACCACATTTCCTGTTTGTGCAGAAGCACTTCCTGTTGTGGGATCTGATATTAGCGTGCGCTGCTCACCCGTAGTCCACCTTCATGTGCTGCCCGTTGAAGAAGAACACCGTCGAGGGGATGAAGCTGATGTCGAAGTATCGGGTGTAAAGCGGCGCCGTCTCCACGTCCACCAGATACACACTCGCCATGTTACTCAGATCATGAGCCGTCTTCGACAGCTGTCAATCAAACACAGCTGTCAATCAAACACAGCTGAGTTTACTGTTGCTGATCAAGAGGATTGACTCTTCCTTAAATTTAAAAATCAAACATTGGCGTATTAAAGTGCACACAAACTATATATGCATACATAAAATATATAAATGTGCTTATGCAAATTAAGCATTTAAAAGCTGTTAAATATGCAAAAATGCTGATATAAATAGGTGATTAACTATATATTAGTGCCATCAAATCGATTAATCGCATCTAATTTAAAAGCTTGTAAATATAAGTGTTAGTGTGTGTGTGTGTGTGTGTGAGAGAGTAAGTGTGTGTGTGTGAGTGAGAGAGAGTGTGTGTGTGTGTGTTTGAGAGAGTAAGTGTGTGTGTGTGTGTGTGTGTGTGTGTGTGTGAGAGAGAGTAAGTGTGTGTGTGTCTGTGTTTGAGAGAGTAAGTGTGTGTGTGTGTGTGTGTGTGAGTGAGAGAGTAAGTGTGCGTGTGAGAATGTGTGTGTGTTTGAGAGAGTAAGTGTGTGTGTGTGTGTGTGTGTGTGTGTGTGAGAGAGAGTGTGTGTGTGTGTGTGAGAGAGTGTGTCTGTGTGAATGTGCACGTGTTAGTGTGTGTGTGTGTGAGAGAGAGAGTAAGTGTGTGTGTGTGTGAGAAAGAGAGAAAGTGTGTGTGTGTGTGTGTGTGTGTGAGAAAGAGAGAAAGTGTGTGTGTGTGAGAGAGAGAGAGAAAGTGTGTGTGTGTGTGAGAGAGAGAGAAAGTGTGTGTGTGTGTGTGTGTGTGTGTGTGTGTGTGTGTGTAAGTACATTATATATTTACAAACTCTTATGTTATATGCGATTTCACAATATACTAATTTAGCATACAACTATTATATATACACCTATCATATGCAAATATAAAATGTCATATAGACCCTAAAATACATATAATGAGTGACTTTCAAAAAATGCAAATTGAGCATAAATCTATTATTTATGCACGTACTCAAATAAAAAAGGTAAACGAATATCATATATCAAGTAACTGAACAGTAAAGCAAATATCACGAACTCACGATCTCGTCGAGCTGCAAACACACGGAGTCTTCATCTCTGCCGAAGCGAAGCACTAACACCTTCTCGGCCACCGTCTTAATGGCGTCGTCGATCTCTTTTTTACATGACAGTTTGGGAAGGAAAAAGCTCATGACGCTTTAACTGAATTCGCTAAGAATTACGAACTAAATTATCAGATTATAACTCACTATCTGCAGTCTGTGTGGCGGATGTTTACTAGTGTGTGGTGTACCATTACAAACGAGCCGAGTAGAAACGCCGTCAATAGTTCCTACACTGTTTGCAGATCTCAACATAAATGTGTTATACTTGTAGTGATATTACTTATTTTACTATTCATGAATAAAATGCACATCTGGGCATATAAGCGTGTTTTAAAATATCTAATTATTACAGACAGCTAGTTTACTAACTAAGCGAAAGCAGGTTTCCGCACGGTCATCTTTTACTGTTGCACACCGGCATGCACGTTTGCAGCGTGTGTCCTTTTGAGGGCTCGGCAGTGACTTCTGAGTGAACATACAGAGATACAGCTGATGGTATATTGATTTTAAATTTGTGATCAATGTGTGTGAATGTTATTATAGATATGGAGGAGACCGGGGCTAGTTGTCACAATATCGCCGGTTCTTCACTGTTTTGGACTGAATTTAATTTCAAGCGAATTGTCTTGGAATGTTTGTGTGTGAATTCTACCCAAAAACAAAACTTTTGTGCGATGCCTGTGACATTTTTGCTGTTTCCTAGTTGTTTGTTGTTGACATTTTGCTGTTTAAATGTTTCTGATAAGTCTTTATTATAAAAATTTTTGCACCTTCGCATGTGTGACAACACGCTTATTTAACTAACGAACGAACGTGCAGTTTTTAAACGTTTTTCTTGGTTATTCGAACGTTCAGGAAACATTGTATCATTCTTCAAACATGGGAATGTTACTTTTGAATGTTCTGAAACCAGTGGTAACATTTAAAAAATGAAGATTTACTCTTCCTCGAGCCATCCTGGTGTTTATATGAGTTTCTTCTTTCATCTGAACACAATTAAAAATATCCCATTATCCTGGCTCTTCCCAGCTTTATAATGGGAGTGAATGGTGCCACTCAATATCCATATTTACAACTTTATAAATTGTAATCACTGGCTCCCGGTAACAGTCGTTCTGGCGGAAGAGTGACCTTTGACCCGACCCATGACCTCTGACCCGACGCATGATGTAGGAGTAGCGTAAGCTCAGGTGAAAGTCGACGCCTCTAACGATCCAGACAAACTCAAGCTCCTCCCACTTTTTTTTTTTTTTAAATCCTCCTTTTAGACTCTAATTCGTGACCGGTGTTTTGTTTTGCTCGATCCTCTGTGCTTCCGTGTTCGTCAATACGTCATGCGTCGGGTCAGTGTCATGCGCGCGCTACACGGTTTTGAACATAACATACATACATATTCACGTAGCCTTTCGAAAACGAAACCTATAATATATAAAAATATATATTAACGATGAAATACGGGACAAAACATGATTTTTTCATAATAAGTCGGGACACTAAAATTAGAGTTGAAATACGGGACTGTCCCGGGAAAAACGGGACGTCTGGTCACCCTAGTTAGAGGTCATGCGTGGGGTCAGAGGTCACTCGTCATGCATGGGGTCAGAGGTCACTCGTCATGCGTCGGGTCAGAGGTCACTCGTCATGCGTCGAGTCAGAGGTTACTTGTCATGAGTGGGGTCAGAGGTCACTCGTCATGTCTCGGGTCAGAGGTCATGCTTCGGGTCAGAGGTTACTTGTCATGCGTGGGGTCAGAGGTCACTCGTCATGCATGGGGTCAGAGGTCACTCGTCATGCGTCGAGTCAGAGGTTACTTGTCATGAGTGGGGTCAGAGGTCACTCGTCATGTCTCGGGTCAGAGGTCATTCGTCGGGTCAGAGGTCATGCTTCGGGTCAGAGGTTACTTGTCATGCGTGGGGTCAGAGGTCACTTGTCATGCGTCAGGTCAGAGGTCATGCGTGGGGTCAGAGGTCACTCTTCCGCCGGAACTCGACTCGTGTACGGCCGTTACCGGAACCCAGTGATTATAGTTTATAAAGTTATAAATATGGATATGTTCCTCGGCTTCAGAAGGCCTGTATTAACCCCTGCAGGCGTATGGATTATTGTTATGATGATGATGAGCTTTTTAGGGCTTCAAAATCTCCTCCTCCATTCACTCCCATTATAAAGCTGGGAAGAGCCAGGATAATGTGAATTATGGGATAATTTCTGGCTGAATGAACCCTTCATCACATTTCCTCAGTCTCAGTGTGTGTTTCCTCAGGTGTTCGACGTGATGTTCCTGCGCTCGTGTTCGCTAGCGGCGAGACGGATCTGCTCTCGCGCTCCGGTTCAGGCGCTCCTCAGATCCATCAGCACGTCTCAGACCACCGGGAGAGATGAAGAGGAGGAGAAACTGGACCTGGACGTGTGGAAGGCCGTGATGAAGACTCAAGCTCTGCCTGAGAACCAGAGCGACCCGAGTCCGTCGCCGCTGGACTGCCACCGCGAGCTGGTGGAGATGTGGCACCAGGCCGGGAAGCTCGTTCCCAAGAGCATCACGGACGAGCAGCTCCAAGATCTCGCGGTGCTAACCACCAAATCCGCTAAGAAGAAGTTCCTCAAGTTCCTCGCCATCAAAGAAGCGCACAAGATCTCGAAGAAAGAGAAGCGTGAGAACAAGCCGAGACCTGAGAGGAACACCGACGGAGAAGAGCGGGAACTGAAGAACACGTTTCTCATGAAGTTCTGGAGCGGTTCTATGGATCGGTTGCAGAACTGGCGCGTGGCGCAGGCTATGCGTTTTGGGCAGCCGCTAGTCTACGATATGAGCTACGAGCGACACATGACGCGGCGCGAGATGGAGAACGCCGTGTCTCAGCTGATGGAGACCGAAGGCTTCAACCGGCGGTCTTCAGACCCGTTTCACTTGCACTTCTGCGGGCTGACGCCGGGCGGCGCCTATCACCGCGAGCTCCTCAAGCGCTACGGCGCGGAAACATGGGAGCGGATGCTAATCACGGACACCGCGAGCCAACCCGCGGACCTTTTTCCCCGCGAGGATCTGGTGTATCTCACCGCGGACTCGCACACCGTTCTCCGCGAGTTCGACCACAGGAAGGTTTACGTCGTCGGCGCCATCGTGGACCGATCCATCCAGTCCGGCGTTTCGCTAGCTAATGCTAAACGCCTCCAGCTAGCCACCGCGCGCCTCCCGCTGGATGAGCATCTGGACTGGGACTCTGGAGCCAAGAACCTGACCCTGGATCAGATGATGCGCATATTGAGCACCGTGAAGGACACGGGGAGCTGGAAGGCGGCGCTGGAGTTCGTGCCCAAGCGCAAACACTGCGGATTTCACCCGACGAGGACTGGAAAGACTCAATCCGTGCGAACTGAATCTGCGGCTCCGACAAACAAAACCGACGGACACAAAAGAGGACGAGAGAGAAAGACGTGGTGGGAGGAGGACGGTTAATACTGGAACACTGTACCTTAATTGATGCTTATTTTGTGTCAATAAAATTATTTCAGATGCTTATTTCATACGGCTGATAAAACTGCTCATATTTCACACCACAAAAGACAATAGCAAATCATATTCTGCATAAAGACAATAATTCACTCCAAAAAAGACAAAAATAGATTAAAGACAATAAAGCATGTTTTTCTGAGCATTAATTTTTTGGGGGGGATTTTGACATTTTTCAGGACAAATCAATTATTAATTTATCCAATTTGTTCTTATGAATTCATTTCTAATTATTAATTTCTTATTGTAATTTGAGTAATTTCTTATTTTGAATCTAATTATTCAATGCTTATGAATAATTTAATTTTTAATTATTAATTTCCTTCTTATTCTAATTTCTGAATGTCTAATTATTATTCCTTATTCTAATTATTTATCTTATTAATTTGTTCTTATTAATTAATTTCTAATTATTACATTTTATTCCAAGTTCTCATTTTTAATAAAATCATGAATTTCTTATTATGCATTTATTATTTCTCTATTTTCTGATGAATTAATAAATCTCTAATTAATCCTTATTATAATTTCTTATTTATCTAATTATTAATTTCTTATTAATTTTCTAATTATTTCCAATTGTAATATCTTATTTTTAAGCTAATTATAAAAATCTTACTGAATTTCTAATTATAATTTGGTATTCTAATTTCTTATGAATTATTCAATTCTTTCCAATTATTAATTTCTAAATTTCTTATCTTTAATCTAATTAATTATTTATCAAATTATTAATTACTTCCTATTACATATTTTCTAATTAATTTATTGTTCTAATTTATCTCATTATTAAATTATTGCAATTAATGAATTTCTTATGAATTTGAATTATTAATTTCTAATGAATTAATTATTTGTGAAAGAATCACTCACCAATTAAATTAAACAGAAAACAGTCTCATAATGCAGTGATGAAAATCATCCTATCTGGACACAATTATTTTACACATTTTCAATCATTAACAATTTCACACTGACAGAAACACTGATAATCTTTCCTCTGCTTTCATATCAAAGAATCATTGCTTTAAAAATAAGAGTTTTTACTCGTATGATAAAAGAAACAAGTTTCATTCCAAATGATTTATTTTGATAAAGATGATAGAGAAAATATCACTAAAATGCTTTATTAAAAACAAAGATTTTATTCACTTTGGTCCAGGAAAACACGAGTATCTGGATCCATATTGATGAAGTATGAAACCATGTCACGCATTATATTCCAGAAACACTGCATTACACAAACACACCTCAAACTAAAGACATGAAAACACACAAAATCTTGCACTTTTTATATTTTAAAATCAGCAGCCACATCTTCAGTGTGTGTGTGTGTGTGTGTGTTCACTTTCACTGCGTTCTGCTAAACATCTTCTGAGTGAAGAAATACCATCATACAGGAGTGAAAGAACATGAGGCCGAATAAACCTCGACAGCTCCATCTCTGACCTCACACATGTTGTGGGTTCGAGGGGTTTGTCTTTGGCACCTGAAGCGCTAGCATTAGCACTAGCGTCTGACGGCTACAGCACAGTGAGCTTGCGTCAAGTCCGAGGTCAATCTGATGTTGTGTGTGTGTGAGATCGAGGGGTTTGTCTTTGGCTAGCGCTAGCATCTGACGGCTACAGCACAGTGAGCTTGCGTCAGGTCAGAGGTCAATCTGATGTTGTGTGTGTGAGATCGAGGGGTTTGTCTTTGGCTAGCGCTAGCATCTGACGGCTACAGCACAGTGAGCTTGCGTCAGGTCAGAGGTCAATCTGATGTTGTGTGTGTGAGATCGAGGGGTTTGTCCTTGGCTAGCGCTAGCATCTGACGTCTACAGCACAGTGAGCTTGCGTCAAGTCCGAGGTCAATCTGATGTTGTGTGTGTGATCAAGGGGTTTGTCTTCGGCACCTGAAGCACTAGCATTAGTGCTAGCGTCTGACGGCTAAAGCACGGTTAGCTCCCCGCGGCAGCGCTCGCAGCAGTTGAAGGTGATGTTCTCGTAGCGCGTGTACGGGTGGAAGCGGCCAATGCTCTTCTTGCTGGGCAGGAAGTGGGAATGATGCGGGTCAGTCGGTGATGCGTCCACTTCCTGTTCAGAACAGGAAATGGGGTCGAGACTCCGCAGCACCTGGACAACAATCAATGAGGAAAACGTTTAAACCAACAACCAGAAGCTTCTGCAATCTGCTATTATGTGAGAAAGCACCGTACCTTCTCGGCCATCTTCTCGGCCGGCGTGTTGCAGAGCTCTGAGGTCTGGCACTGGTTCTGGTTCTGGTTCTGGTTCCGGCTCTTCTTCGGGCCGCCGCTGCCGCCCATGTTCCCCAGCAGGTGGGAGTTAATGGCGTCCGCAAGCTTGTGATTGGCTGAGGCCAGTTCTCCGGTGCTGAGCGGCTGCGCGCTGGGATAGTAGGTTTGCTGTCGACCCCACTGTAGTGACACCAGCAACTGCTCCAGAGACCTGTCAATCACACTCACACTGTCAATCACACTCGCACTGTCAATCACACTCGCTCGCTGTCAATCACACTCGCTCGCTGTCAATCACACTCTCACACTGTCAATCACACTCGCTCGCTGTCAATCACACTCGCTCGCTGTCAATCACACTCTCACGCTGTCAATCACACTCGCTCGCTGTCAATCACACTCGCTCGCTGTCAATCACACTCGCTCGCTGTCAATCACACTCTCACTGTCAATCACACTCTCTCGCTGTCAATCACACTCTCTCGCTGTCAATCACACTCACTCGCTGTCAACACACTCACTCGCTGTCAATCACACTCACTCGCTGTCAACACACTCACTCGCTGTCAATCACACTCTCGCTGTCAATCACACTCTCTCGCTGTCAATCACACTCACTCGCTGTCAATCACACTCACTCGCTGTCAACACACTCACTCGCTGTCAAACACACTCACTCGCTGTCAATCACACTCACTCGCTGTCAATCACACTCACTCGGTGTCAATCACACTCACTCGCTGTCAATCACACTCACTCGGTGTCAATCACACTCACTCGCTGTCAATCACACTCTCTCGCTGTCAATCACACTCACTCGCTGTCAACACACTCACTCGCTGTCAATCACACTCACTCGCTGTCAATCACACTCACTCGCTGTCAATCACACTCACTCGCTGTCAATCACACTCACTCGCTGTCAATCACACTCGCTGCCAATCACACTCTCTCGCTGTCAATCACACTCACTCGCTGTCAACACACTCAATCGCTGTCAACACACTCACTCGCTGTCAACACACTCACTCGCTGTCAACACACTCACTCGCTGTCAACACACTCACTCGCTGTCAATCACACTCACTCGCTGTCAATCACACTCACTCGCTGTCAACACACTCACTCGCTGTCAATCACACTCACTCGCTGTCAATCACACTCGCTGCCAATCACACTCGCTCGCTGTCAATCACACTCGCTCGCTGTCAACACACTCACTCGCTGTCAACACACTCACTCGCTGTCAACACACTCACTCGCTGTCAATCACACTCACTCGCTGTCAATCACACTCACTCGCTGTCAATCACACTCACTCGCTGTCAATCACACTCACTCGCTGTCAATCACACTCGCTGCCAATCACACTCACTCGCTGTCAATCACACTCACTCGCTGTCAACACACTCACTCGCTGTCAACACACTCACTCGCTGTCAACACACTCACTCGCTGTCAATCACACTCACTCGCTGTCAATCACACTCACTCACTGTCAATCACACTCACTCACTGTCAATCACACTCACTCACTGTCAATCACACTCACTCACTGTCAATCACACTCACTCACTGTCAATCACACTCACTCACTGTCAATCACACTCTCACACTGTCAATCACACTCTCACACTGTCAATCACACTCTCACACTGTCAATCACACTCGCACTGTCAATCACACTCGCACTGTCAATCACACTCACTCACACCGTCAATCACACTCACACCGTCAATCACACTCACACCGTCAATCACACTCACACCGTCAATCACACTCACACCGTCAATCACACTCACACCGTCAATCACACTCACACCGTCAATCACACTCACACCGTCAATCACACTCACACCGTCAATCACTCACTCACACCGTCAATCACTCACTCACACCGTCAATCACACTAGCACCGTCAATCACACTCACACCGTCACTCACTCACTGTCAATCACACTCTCTCACTGTCAATCACACTCACTCACTGTCAATCACAGTCACTCACACTGTCACTCACTCACTCACTCACTCACTCACTCACTCACTCACTCACACTGTCAATCACACTCACTAATTGTCAGTCACTCACTGTCAATCACACTCACTCACTGTCAATCACACTCACTCATTGTCAGTCACTCACTGTCAATCACACTCACTCGTCAGTCAATCACACTCACTCGTCAGTCAATCACACTGTCAATCACACTCACACTGTCAATCACACTCACACTCACACTGTCAATCACACTCACACTGTCAATCACACTCACACTGTCAATCACACTCACACTGTCAATCACACTCACACTGTCAATCACACTCACACTGTCAATCACACTCACACTGTCAATCACACTCACACTCACACTGTCAATCACACTCACACTGTCAATCACACTCACACTGTCAATCACACTCACACTGTCAATCACACTCACACTGTCAATGTCAATCACACTGTCAATCACACTCACACTGTCAATCACACTCACACTGTCAATCACACTCACACTGTCAATCACACTCACACTCACACTGTCAATCACACTCACACTGTCAATCACACTCACACTGTCAATCACACTCACACTCACACTGTCAATCACACTCACACTCACACTGTCAATCACACTCACACTGTCAATCACACTCACACTGTCAATCACACTCACACTGTCAATCACACTCACACTCACACTGTCAATCACACTCACACTGTCAATCACACTCACACTGTCAATCACACTCACACTGTCAATCACACTCACACTGTCAATCACACTCACTGTCAATCACACTCACTGTCAATCACACTCACACTGTCAATCACACTCACACTGTCAATCACACTCACTGTCAATCACACTCACTGTCAATCACACTCACTGTCAATCACACTCATTGTCAATCATTCAGCTGCTCCAGCGACCTGTCAATCACTGTCACTGGCAATAACAGCCTGAGTGAAGGTGTACCTGTGTGTATGCAGCATGTCTCTGGAGAACTCGTCTCGTTCTCGCAGCAGATCCTGAATGGCACACTGAGCGTCTCTGGTCTGGCGCTGAAGAGCTGCTCTGGCATTGGTCAGTTCCTCTGCCATCACACTACAGGAACACACACACACACTCCTGTTGCTGATCTGTGCTGCGACCCTCGTTCGGCTCACGATTTATTAAGCAGACACCGTTTAGTTTTTAATTTTATTGTCTGTTCTCTACCTGAACTAAATTATTTTATATAAATAAATAAAAAATGTTTTAATCCACGGTGGGCAAGTGATGTAACCTGAAGGTGTTGCTTCTGAACACCGCTAACACTGACTATCGTAGCAAGCCTAGTTAGCATCATGCCGTTTCTCACCGGCTAGCGAGGAACTTGCTCCTCCAGACGTCGCACTGAATGCTCATGCGCTCGAGCTGCTCGGCCGTGTGTGTGTGGCTTCGTCCCAGCGCCTCGTTCTCCAGGATCAAGTGGTTCTTCTCCCGCGAGAGTCGCTCAAAGTGATACTGAAGGTCATCGCCCACCGACGCCACCAGCAGCTTCTTCAGCTCTCGGTTCACCTGAGGACACGCGCACGAGAAACTCAGCTCTGATCACAGCATGTTAACTACACGTTACTATATATTCACATGATTTACACTGGAATAATATTTCACTGTTTTTACTGTATTTTTGATCAAATAAACGCAGCTTTTCTGAGCAGAAGAGACTCTTTCTGTGCAATATTTTGAAAACTTCTCAACATTAGTGTAGTTCATGTCACACAGGATCACTGAAGCAAACTAAAATATAATATACTATATAAAAGCTACAACACAAAGGCTATAAAACTATATTAAGCTTCAATAAAATGCTCAACAACAAAAAAATTACATTAAAAATAATGCTAAATAAATGCTAATTTTTAAATTACATTTAAAATATTTAAAACTTTATTAAATTTGCTAAATGCTAAAAACAATTAAAATACTAAAAAACACCAATTATTTATTTGTGATAGAATAACTAAATATAATGCTAAAAACAAAAGATATATTAAAAATAATTAAAACTAAAAACTATATTGAAAAATTTAAAATGCTAAAAACAAATTTAATTATTTAAAAGATAATTAAAACTAAAATGTGAAACCAAATATTATTTAATTATAATAAAGATAATTATAAATTAATATTAAACAGCAATTATTTAATTGTTAAAATAATTGAAATATAATGCTAAAAACAAAAAATATGTATATATATTAATAATTAAAATGGTAAAAACAAAAATATTTAATTATATAAATGATAATTAAAAATAAAATAACAAAATATTATTTAACTATTATATAGATAATTTTAAATTAATTAAATTATAGAGCAATTATTTAATTGTTAAAATAATTGAAATGTAATGCTAAAACCAAAAATATTTAATTATATAAAGATAATTAAAACTAAAATGTAAAAAAAACTCAATATTATTCACTTATATTAAAGATAATTATAACAATTAAATTAAACACAAATTTTGAAATTATAATAAAATAATGCTAAATACAAAGTTAATTAAAAAATTTTAAAAAATGTAAATGCTAAAAACAAAATATTGAATTACATAAAAATTCATTAAAACCTGATTAAACACCAATTATTTATTTTTTAAATAATGAAAATAAAATGCTAAAAAGAAAAAAAATTATATTAGAAATTAAAAAAATGTAAATGCTAAAAACAAAAATATTTAAATATATAAAAGATAATTAAAAATTAATTAAATTAAACACCAATTATTTAATTGTTAAAATAATTAATGTAATGCTAAAAACAAAAAAATATACATTATATTAAAAAATTAAAATGACATAAACAAAAATATGTAATTATACAAAAGATAATTAAAAGTAAAATCTGAAACCAAATATCCAGCAGTGATATTCGGCGAGCTTGACCTCGGTCTGGACCCGCAGCTGGTTGGAGAGACCCTCTTTATCCTGCAGGAGCCGGCGCTCCGAGTTCTGCAGCTTCTCCAGGAGGATCCTGTAGTCCAGCGGCTCCGGCTCCGGCTCGTCCCCGTGATGATGAGGGGACCCGCGGTCCTCAGCGTAGGGCCCGGCTCGAGCGCAGCGGCTGATGGCGGCCCGGGGGACCACGATCCTCACACACTCCAGCTCCACACACACGTCCCGGCTCACCTTGCCCAGGTGCAGGACCCCCGGAGGCGCCGGAGATCTGGGACTGGGCTTCGGGGACGCCAGCTTCGGGAGCGGGGCCTCCGGGGGCCTGTGCATCTCCATGCCGTCGCCGGGGCCGCGCACACACACATCTGAGACATCATGCGTATGAGATTCATTGGTTTTATTTAATGCCATGTCAGCATCTCAGGGTATTTAAATGGCAAAAATTTAATTACAAAAACACAAAGATCATATAAATACAATAAAACCAAGCAAACAAACAACAAGTCATATTATACCTTTTTTATTTTTTATTAACATATGATAAAAAAAATCCAAAACCTTTTCAGGCATAATCTTACTAAATAAGTCCTCAAGTGAAATAATAACTTCATAGAAGAGCATTCTACTTTATATTATATATATTATACCCAGGACAATCCAATAAAATATGTGTGTGTGTGTGTGTGTGTGTGAGGCTCGGCTGATGTTACATTATCACCAGGGTTTGGTGTGTGTGTGTGTGAGGCTCGGCTGATGTTACATTATCACCAGGGTTTGGTGTGTGTGTGTGTGTGTGAGGCTCGGCTGATGTTACATTATCACCAGGGTTTGGTGTGTGTGTGTGTGTGTGAGGCTCGGCTGATGTTACATTATCACCAGGGTTTGGTGTGTGTGTGTGTGTGTGTGTGTGGCTCGGCTGATGTTACATTATCACCAGGGTTTGGTGTGTGTGTGTGTGTGTGTGAGGCTCGGCTGATGTTACATTATCACCAGGGTTTGGTGTGTGTGTGTGTGTGTGAGGCTCGGCTGATGTTACATTATCACCAGGGTTTGGTGTGTGTGTGTGTGTGAGGCTCGGCTGATGTTACATTTTCACCAGGGTTTGGTGTGTGTGTGTGTGTGTGTGTGTGTGGCTCGGCTGATGTTACATTATCACCAGGGTTTGGTGTGTGTGTGTGTGTGTGTGTGTGTGAGGCTCGGCTGATGTTACATTATCACCAGGGTTTGGTGTGTGTGTGTGTGTGTGTGTGTGTGTGTGTGTGAGGCTCGGCTGATGTTACATTATCACCAGGGTTTGGTGTGTGTGTGTGTGTGAGGCTCGGCTGATGTTACATTATCACCAGGGTTTGGTGTGTGTGTGTGTGTGTGTGTGTGTGAGGCTCGGCTGATGTTACATTATCACCAGGGTTTGGTGTGTGTGTGTGTGTGTGTGTGTGTGTGTGTGTGTGTGTGTGTGAGGCTCGGCTGATGTTACATTATCACCAGGGTTTGGTGTGTGTGTGTGTGTGTGTGTGTGTGTGTGTGTGAGGCTCGGCTGATGTTACATTATCACCAGGGTTTGGTGTGTGTGTGTGTGTGTGTGTGTGTGTGTGTGTGTGTGTGTGTGGCTCGGCTGATGTTACATTATCACCAGGGTTTGGTGTGTGTGTGTGTGAGGCTCGGCTGATGTTACATTATCACCAGGGTTTGGTGTGTGTGTGTGTGTGTGTGTGTGAGGCTCGGCTGATGTTACATTATCACCAGGGTTTGGTGTGTGTGTGTGTGTGTGTGTGTGTGTGTGTGTGTGTGTGTGTGTGTGTGTGTGGCTCGGCTGATGTTACATTATCACCAGGGTTTGGTGTGTGTGTGTGTGTGTGAGGCTCGGCTGATGTTACATTATCACCAGGGTTTGGTGTGTGTGTGTGTGAGGCTCGGCTGATGTTACATTATCACCAGGGTTTGGTGTGTGTGTGTGTGTGTGAGGCTCGGCTGATGTTACATTATCACCAGGGTTTGGTGTGTGTGTGTGTGTGTGTGTGTGTGTGTGTGTGTGTGTGTGTGTGTGTGTGTGTGTGTGTGTGTGTGTGTGTGTGGCTCGGCTGATGTTACATTATCACCAGGGTTTGGTGTGTGTGTGTGTGTGTGAGGCTCGGCTGATGTTACATTATCACCAGGGTTTGGTGTGTGTGTGTGTGAGGCTCGGCTGATGTTACATTATCACCAGGGTTTGGTGTGTGTGTGTGTGTGTGAGGCTCGGCTGATGTTACATTATCACCAGGGTTTGGTGTGTGTGTGTGTGTGTGTGTGTGTGTGTGGCTCGGCTGATGTTACATTATCACCAGGGTTTGGTGTGTGTGTGTGTGAGGCTCGGCTGATGTTACATTATCACCAGGGTTTGGTGTGTGTGTGTGTGTGTGTGTGAGGCTCGGCTGATGTTACATTATCACCAGGGTTTGGTGTGTGTGTGTGTGTGTGTGTGTGTGTGTGTGTGTGTGTGTGTGTGTGTGTGAGGCTCGGCTGATGTTACATTATCACCAGGGTTTGGTGTGTGTGTGTGTGTGTGAGGCTCGGCTGATGTTACATTATCACCAGGGTTTGGTGTGTGTGTGTGTGAGGCTCGGCTGATGTTACATTATCACCAGGGTTTGGTGTGTGTGTGTGTGTGTGTGTGTGTGTGTGTGAGGCTCGGCTGATGTTACATTATCACCAGGGTTTGGCGTGTGTGTGTGTGAGGCTCGGCGGATGTTACATTATCACCAGGGTTTGGTGTGTGTGTGTGTGTGTGTGTGAGGCTCGGCGGATGTTACATGTAAGCAATAAGGTACGAGAGGCTAGTGCTGTATTGTGAATAAGTCACTTTACGTCATCATAAGTCTTATTGCTTTTATAAAACCATTGACACACAATACAAATATTAAAGCCAAAAATATGTATCTATGCTTTTTTTTAATGAAGTAAAATCACCAAAAGCCTTCCTGAAACATTGTTATCACACACTTACTCAATAATTCACTCACACACAGTAAACTCACCTTTGATGATCACTGACGCAGACATGACTGTCCTTCACGAGATCTGCCTGAAAACATATGCACATCTTATTCAAATATTATATTTTTTCATTAAAATGGTATGTTGCAATATTCTAGATGACTCCTGCACAGAAACGTTACAAACATTTAAACAAATGTTTTTTAAATTACTTTAATTTTAAATTAATTGAAATCTTAATACAATTTTTTTTCTTCTTCAAATTTTAAACAAAAACTTACTTTATTCACATTTTATGATGCAAGTCCAGATGACAAAAATAAACAGTATAATAAACAGACTTTATTTTTATATTTATAATATAACATCAAATAATATTTTAATTAACAAATTTATTTTTATTTGAAACAAAAAATTATATTTTTTATGGATATCTTATGATGCAAGTCTACATGACTACTAGACAGAAAAATAGCATCTTAATAAATACAACAACAAAAAAAACATAGTAATATTTAAAATTAATACTTAATTAAAATGCTATACAATCCAACTTAACATGATTGTGTTGAAAATTATTAAAATATAATGCTAAAAACATTTTGAAAATTTATAGAAATATTCATTTTTGATTAAACCTAATACATAAAAATGTATATTAATTAAATAGATTCTAGGATGCAAAAACATGAACACATTGAGGATGTTATTGTTCACTGGTGTAACTCAGCCTTTGTGTGTTTAAATCTAGATGTGACTGTAACAAATCAGACCAGAAGAATCGAACAAGCATCAGTTAGTCGAAATTAATCGAGTAAAGCCGGTTTACTGTCTTGATCTGATCAAACCGGATTAATTCAGCATTATTACATTATCGATGAAAGATGTTTACATTAATCAACTCTACACAACTAGCAAACTTACCAGCGAAGTCAATCAGTTTCCCCAAAACATGAACACGTGCTGATAATAAACACAGTCTCGAGCTTCGCGGCGAGTTTATCTCACAGACTGTAAAAGGTTTATCTCTGTTTGTTTGTTTGGCTAGTTCGCGAGACAGCTAGCCGTCGCTTCGAGACTACTGAACCGATGACGTCATGTAAATGCGCGAATCTCATAAATCACGAATTCGTTAATGACCGTAGTAAGTGATCGTTATTTATGTTTCATAATTCATAATCAATCTTGCCACGTACCTCACAGAGTCGTGTTTAAACCAGATCCATGTTACAACCGGAAGCAGCTGATCGAGGCCGAACGGAAGTGCTCAGTACGTGTTTCCGGCGACTCGACCGGGAACGGATGTTATGATTGTGAAGCTGTGAGCAGGTCTGTGTGTGATTTTTATAAAATATCATAATTTAAACATTTGTTCTTTAGCCTGTGAATGATAAGCGAGTCCATTAGAAACAGAAAAACGCATTAAGTAGTATTTTGAAATAACGATTCATTTTAATCACAAATAATAGATTTATTATCACTATCTTCTTCTTTTTGTATATTTCTCCTGCAGGAGCGTTTGAGTAAAAAGTCCAAATTCTGAAAAAATAAATCATAATTAATCATACGAAGTCATGATTATGAGATAAAAATGTTGAGGTAAAAATGATTGTGTACTAGGTCATTTAATTATGACATTAAAAAGTCGAAACTTACTATGTTTTTTGACTTTATCTCACAATTATGACTTTTTAATCTCGTAATTTAATTTTTTTCTCTCAAAATGATTTCCTTTTAATCTAATAATTTTGAATCTAAAACGTTTTCCTCATAATTTAAATTGATGTCATAATTGTATTTTCTTGATCTGATCAAACCTGATTAATTCAGGAGAATTATAATTTGCCAAAGCATGTTTTCTTATGCAACAAGCATGGCTTTTCTGCTTCACTTTGTGAAAGATGATGATGATGAGGACGATGAGGATGATGAGGGTGATGATGATGAGGATGACAATAATGAGGATGATGATGATGTTTTGCTGCTGTTGTCAGGTGTGATGGGAGTTCATGGACTGTGGAAGCTCTTGGAAAGCACCGGAAAACCCATCAATCCGGAAACACTGGAGGGGAAGATCTTGGCTGTCGGTATCCTTTACTGCAGGAGTCATTAAAAGTAGCATTTCCAATTGTGGAAACCACTTGAAACATGGTTGTGTTGAGCTATTTCAGTTACTTTTGTTTGAGTTTTAATTGCAAACAGCTGAAAGTCTGTACATGTTGCCAATAATAATAATTTAGCTTACAACTGTATATATATATACACACACACACATACATTCCCATACATCAAGGGCCTCATTAGCTGCACCAGGTGTGCTTGAGCTAGAACACATGAAATATCTGAACTGACTAGGTTTGTTGAGTGTCACGTTTGACTGCATGTTAGAAATATGGCTTACATATAATATAAGTATGTATATAATACATACATTCCCCCAAATCCCCATTACTGTAATGCAATGCTGACTTTAATGAAAGCTCGGGATGATTAGTCCGCTTGGATCCATGACTCTCGCGTGACAGACATCAGTATCTGGCTGAATCAGGCGGTGAAAGGCGTGCGGGATCGAGACGGGAATGCGGTTCTCAACGCTCATCTCCTCACGCTCTTCCATCGGCTCTGCAAGCTGCTATTCTTCCGCATCAGACCCGTGTTCGTGTACGATGGAGACGCGCCGCTGCTCAAGAAACAGACGCTGGTGAGCTTTACATCATGAACGTCGAGATGCTTTTCCTCGCGCTTTGTAACACATCTTTCCCTCGCGGCTCAAAATGACCCGAAGCCCTAAAATTATACTTAATTCTTTTTTTTTTGTCCAGAAGCTTATTTTATTTCAAGATTTTTTCTATTTTTTAATAAATTTTATTTTGTTATTTTTTATTTTATTTGCCTTTAAATTACTAGATTTGATCAATAAATAATAAATAAATAGTAATTTAAGCACATTCTTCACATTCTTTCAACTTGAATTCAAAATAACTCACAATTTCATGCATAACCCTTTTAATTCAGCTCTAAATATCTTACACTGGGAGTGTTTGACCTCTTGTGGAATATAATAATAACACATGATATTTCATGCCTCTAGATGGGCTTATAGCTCTATATGGAGCAGAGGAGCTGTTCCGCTGGGTCCTAAAGCCAGTTTCTCTTCAGTGTGCGCTCACACACACATGTACACATTATACAGTCTTTATTGGTAACGTTTTTGCATTTATAGTTTGAATTTTGAGCATTTTTAGGTTTGTCTATGTGTACTGAAGCATTCCTCGCATTCCATTCATTCCTATGGGGGTCAGATTGACCCGAGAGGGAAGGGTGTAACTTTTTTTAATTTAAACCACAAAACTCTTCGAATCCATTACATTTTTTCTGTGTATTCTTGCTTCAAGTGCGACAAAAGTCCTGGGGTCTTGGACCCCTCCGATGAACACTCATCGGAGTGTTAATAACTGAAGTTATTTCCGGGTCAAAACGACCCGAGGGAAGGATGACGGTAGGAATAATGACATTCTGAACATGTTCAGGCGATCCGGAGACAACGGAGGGAAGAAATGAGCCGCGAGTCCAGACAGACCAACGAAAAACTCCTTCAGACGTTCCTGAAGAGACAGGCCATCAAAGCAGCTCTAGGGGATCGAAGGTACGAGCCTTAAAGCGATAGTTCACCCGAAAATTAAATTTAGCCCATGATTTACTTGCCCTCAAGTCGTCCTAGGTGTGTATGACATTCTTCTTCAGATGAATACAATCAGAGTTATATTAAAAAATGTCCTGGCTATTCCAAGCTTTATAATGGCAGTGAATGGCCGTTTCTGTTTTGAAGTCCATAAAAGTGCATCTATCCATCATAAAAGTGCGTCTATCCATCATAAAAGTGCATCTATCCATCATAAAAGTTAATCTATCCATCATAAAAGTGCATCTATCCATGATAAAAGTGCATCTATCTATCATAAAAGTGCATCTATTCATCATAAAAGTGCATCTATCCATGATAAAAGTGCATCTATCCATCATAAAAGTGCATCTATCCATGATAAAAGTGCATCTATCCATGATAAAAGTGCATCTATCCGTCATAAAAGTGCATCTATCCATGATAAAAGTGCATCTATCCATGATAAAAGTGCATCTATCCGTCATAAAAGTGCATCTATCCATCATAAAAGTGCATCTATCCATGATAAAAGTGCATCTATCCATGATAAAAGTGCATCTATCCATGATAAAAGTGCATCTATCCATGATAAAAGTGCATCTATCCATGATAAAAGTGCATCTATCCATCATAAAAGTGCATCTATCCATCATAAAAGTGCATCTATCCATCATAAAAGTGCATCTATCCATGATAAAAGTGCATCTATCCATGATAAAAGTGCATCTATCCATCATAAAAGTGCATCTATCCATGATAAAAGTGCATCTATCCATGATAAAAGTGCATCTATCCATGATAAAAGTGCATCTATCCATCATAAAAGTGCATCTATCCATGATAAAAGTGCATCTATCCATCATAAAAGTGCATCTATCCATGATAAAAGTGCATCTATCCATGATAAAAGTGCATCTATCCATGATAAAAGTGCATCTATCCATGATAAAAGTGCATCTATCCATCATAAAAGTGCATCTATCCATGATAAAAGTGCATCTATCCATGATAAAAGTGCATCTATCCATGATAAAAGTGCATCTATCCATGATAAAAGTGCATCTATCCATGATAAAAGTGCATCTATCCATGATAAAAGTGCATCTATCCATGATAAAAGTGCATCTATCCATGATAAAAGTGCATCTATCCATGATAAAAGTGCATCTATCCGTCATAAAAGTGCATCTATCCGTCATAAAAGTGCATCTATCCATCATAAAAGTGCATCTATCCATGATAAAAGTGCATCTATCCATCATAAAAGTGCACCTATCCATGATAAAAGTGCATCTATCCATGATAAAAGTGCATCTATCCATCATAAAAGTGCATCTATCCATGATAAAAGTGCATCTATCCATCATAAAAGTGCATCTATCCATGATAAAAGTGCATCTATCCATGATAAAATTGCATCTATCCATCATAAAAGTGCATCTATCCATGATAAAAGTGCATCTATCCATCATAAAAGTGCATCTATCCATGATAAAAGTGCATCTATCCATCATAAAAGTGCACCTATCCATGATAAAAGTGCATCTATCCATGATAAAAGTGCATCTATCCATCATAAAAGTGCATCTATCCATGATAAAAGTGCATCTATCCATGATAAAAGTGCATCTATCCGTCATAAAAGTGCATCTATCCATGATAAAAGTGCATCTATCCATCATAAAAGTGCATCTATCCATCATAAAAGTGCATCTATCCGTCATAAAAGTGCATCTATCCATCATAAAAGTGCATCTATCCATGATAAAAGTGCATCTATCCATCATAAAAGTGCATCTATCCGTCATAAAAGTGCATCTATCCGTCATAAAAATGCATCTATCCATCATAAAAGTGCATCTATCCATGATAAAAGTGCATCTATCCATGATAAAAGTGCATCTATCCGTCATAAAAGTGCATCTATCCATGATAAAAGTGCATCTATCCATCATAAAAGTGCATCTATCCATCATAAAAGTGCATCTATCCGTCATAAAAGTGCATCTATCCATCATAAAAGTGCATCTATCCATGATAAAAGTGCATCTATCCATCATAAAAGTGCATCTATCCGTCATAAAAGTGCATCTATCCATCATAAAAATGCATCTATCCATGATAAAAGTGCATCTATCCATGATAAAAGTGCATCTATCCATCATAAAAGTGCATCTATCCGTCATAAAAGTGCATCTATCCATCATAAAAGTGCATCTATCCATGATAAAAGTGCATCTATCCATCATAAAAGTGCATCTATCCGTCATAAAAGTGCATCTATCCGTCATAAAAGTGCATCTATCCATCATAAAAGTGCATCTATCCATGATAAAAGTGCATCTATCCATGATAAAAGTGCATCTATCCGTCATAAAAGTGCATCTATCCATGATAAAAGTGCATCTATCCATCATAAAAGTGCATCTATCCATCATAAAAGTGCATCTATCCGTCATAAAAGTGCATCTATCCATCATAAAAGTGCATCTATCCATGATAAAAGTGCATCTATCCATCATAAAAGTGCATCTATCCGTCATAAAAGTGCATCTATCCATCATAAAAATGCATCTATCCATGATAAAAGTGCATCTATCCATGATAAAAGTGCATCTATCCATGATAAAAGTGCATCTATCCATCATAAAAGTGCATCTATCCATGATAAAAGTGCATCTATCCATCATAAAAGTGCACCTATCCATGATAAAAGTGCATCTATCCATGATAAAAGTGCCTCTATCCGTCATAAAAGTGCATCTATCCGTCATAAAAGTGCATCTATCCATCATAAAAGTGCATCTATCCATGATAAAAGTGCATCTATCCATGATAAAAGTGCATCTATCCATCATAAAAGTGCATCTATCCATGATAAAAGTGCATCTATCCATCATAAAAGTGCATCTATCCATGATAAAAGTGCATCTATCCATGATAAAATTGCATCTATCCATCATAAAAGTGCATCTATCCATGATAAAAGTGCATCTATCCATGATAAAAGTGCATCTATCCATGATAAAAGTGCATCTATCCATGATAAAAGTGCATCTATCCATCATAAAAGTGCACCTATCCATGATAAAAGTGCATCTATCCATGATAAAAGTGCCTCTATCCGTCATAAAAGTGTATCTATCCGTCATAAAAGTGCATCTATCCATGATAAAAGTGCATCTATCCATCATAAAAATGCATCTATCCATGATAAAAGTGCATCTATCCATCATAAAAGTGCATCTATCCATGATAAAAGTGCATCTATCCATCATAAAAGTGCATCTATCCATGATAAAAGTGCATCTATCATGATAAAAGTGCATCTATCCATGATAAAAGTGCATCTATCCACGATAAAAGTGCATCTATCCATGATAAAAGTGCATCTATCCATGATAAAAGTGCGTCTATCCATCATAAAAGTGCGTCTATCCATCATAAAAGTGCATCTGTCCATCATAAAAGTGCATCTATCCATCATAAAAGTGCATCTATCCATGATAAAAGTGCATCTATCCATCATAAAAGTGCATCTATCCATGATAAAAGTGCATCTATCCATGATAAAAGTGCATCTCTCCATCATAAAAGATGCACTTTTATGGACTTCAAAACAGAAACGGCCATTCACTGCCATAATAAAGATTGAAAGAACCAAAACATTTTTAATATAACTCTTGATTGTATTCGTCTGAAAGAAGAGTGTCATATACACCTCGGATGGCTTGAGGGCGAGTAAATCATGGACTAATTTTCATGTTTGGGTGAACTATCCCTTTAATTCACAGCTTTTTCAAAGAAAACATGCTCTTTTTCTTGTTTCCCGCAGTGAAGAGTCGGTGCCCAGCCTGTCGACTGTGAGGCGCGATGGTCCGGATGACATGTACGTTCTTCCCGCGCTTCCTCCTGATGAGGACCGAGACGAGAGCAGGTGATCGAGGAGACACTCATGATGATGATGATGAAGGAAAGCGTCTTCATCTTAGGGTTGGGAAGCGATTACTTGAGGCCAGGAATCGGATACTTGTTATAAAATTAAAATTTCGATTCCTCTTGTCGATTCCTTTGTGAGCATTTCAATATGAGTTTTCAAGCGTGAGACTCTGTGTTCAGTGCAGGCGTGAGTAACTATAGAGCAGCTCTTAAAGTGACAGCGCTGATATTCCTGCTGCCGTCTCTATAATAACACTAATCACACAACACTGAGAAGATTCACTCGTTCTTCACTGAATAACTAAGTTTATTTGTAATGTATATTTTATTTATAAAGTACAGTGTTATTTTACATTTGATTACAGTTTCTGAACCCGAATACCTGAAAATCTCAAAACACTGTTTATTTCAATCGTGTCTTTGTTCAGTTGCGATCGCTAATTTTTTATTTGTTCTTTTTTAATTACTGAGTGTTTATTGTCTTTAATAATGCTTTACAAAGTGTTCTCTAGCCTGTAGATGTCTGTTTATGATATTCAGCTACAATTAAAAGTTTTGCAATAAGACTGAATAAAAATGATATCTAAGTTTTTTTGTTTTTTTTTACCTTAATGGAATCAAAATTAGGAATCGATGAGCAGAATCCTTTAAATGTAAATGAAACCCAACCCTGTTTTTTATTTTTTTATTTTTCAGGTTTGAATTTTTGATGTTATGTTTTACTGTGTGTATTTTTGATTTACTTGTGAAGCACTTTGGTCAACATTCGTGTTGTTAAAAGGTGCTATATAAATAAACCTTGACCTTTGACCTTGAACTCTATTAATTTGCTGTAGTTCAGAGGAGGAGCGAGATGGAGACGAATCTCTGCAGACCTACAGCAGACTTCAGGTGAGAGGAATCACATCTTATATTCATATTCAAAGTACACATAGTTTCATAGCAGCTTTACAGATGTTAATGTTTATAATATCTTATAGTCGCATTTAAAGAGTCCCTTTTAAAGCTGTTTATTGTCCCTGTTTTTTCCTTTCTTATAGTTTTGATGTCTTTGATGTCTTTGTTATCATTAGCGCTTTGGGTTTGAGAAAAGCGCAATATAAATAAAAAGTATTAGTATTATTATTAAGCAGATTAGAGCTGGCCGATACTAAAGTTTAGATTTTGCCACGATAGCGTATAGTATAACCCGCTTTGTGTGTTTGTGTGTGTTGTTCAGGAAGAGATCTATCACAATCCTAACTCTGTGGACATCAACTCTGAGGAGTTTTCCCTCATGCCGCCGGAGATCAAACACGAAATCTTGAAAGAAATGAAGGAATTCAACAAGAGGCGACGCACACTGTACCACAAACCACCAGAGGTGATGCCAGTCACACACTCTTCCCCAGTGTTTCTGTCGTGTTTTCCAGCACGAATATCTAAACGTCCCTATATCACGATAGATTTACTGGAGAAGCAGAATGATGGAAGATGTAGCGCCCATATTGTGTCCTTTTAGAAAGTCTGGATGTTGTTTTTTGGGCTCTACTATTCAGTTCACATTTATTTGTATAGCGCTTTTCACAACACACATCGTTTCAAAGCAGCTTTACAGAAAGTGCATGAGTGCACATTACAGATTGCACATACAATTAGAGGAAACTGTCTAAGTTATGCATTTCAGAAATGTACATATATAAATCACAGCTAGCTAAAAATGTATTAATGCAAACAATGTAATAACAGGTTTTCCTGCTTGAATGTTGATTATTCTCCTCATATTCTCCATTGTTGCGGCTCCTCTCTTCCCAGTCTGTCAGTAACGCTCTGTTTACTTCCTGTCTCTATGAAGCCCCTCCTTCTGAAAAGCACACTGTGCTCTGATAGGTCGGCTGGAGAAGTGTGTTGTGATTGGTCGAGCGCTTCGAGTGTGTTTGGGAAATGTCCCGCCCCTTTCCATAACCACCAGTTTAACACACTACTAACTAACTCAACCAGGCCCCGCCCCTTTATTCTGCGTATGAATTATTATAATGAGGAATATTGTGACGTGTTCGTTCCCGGAAGAAACTCAAGACTATAATGGAGGCGTTTCAGGAGTTCAGGAACACTGACACTCATATAGAGAGTGATCAAACAGCAACATCACACACTAAACACAGATGAACATGGAGAAAAGCACAATAGATGCTCTTTAAGTAATTTAGCATGGCTTGCTTAGTTGAGGATATTTATTATTCAACAATATTATTGATCTCCTGCATTGACAGCATTATATGAGAACTGAACTGAGCTGGACGATGACATCACGGTTTTCTCCAGAGTGGATATATATATATAAATAATCAAATTAATAACTTTATTACAACAGAAATTAAGCATCACTGAACTTCCTTAAGCTGGACTGAGACGCTATTCTCTTCTGGAAACAAACTTTGTTGCATTATTCTCTCTGTAAAGCTGCTTTAAAACATGTAAAAAGCGCTGTATAAATAAAGCTTGACTCTAACCCCTGATATCCTGGTCTCTCAGAGGTCCGGTGAGTTCTCGCAGTATCAGCTGGCGGGTCTCCTTCAGAGGAACAAGCTCAACCAGCGTCTGGAGGGAGTGCAGAAGGAGATGAACCACGCGCCGAGCAACAGCGTCTCTGAGGAGCGCGAGAGCAGCGGTCGACACGTGGAGACGCGCCGGCTCGTGTCGGAGGACGCGTCACACTACATCCTCATTACAGGTCTGGGCCAACCCACTGTCTTCCTGGGGTCAACACAACACTCACAAACAGACATGATGTTTACACAAAAACATATTCTCAATAACAAATCAGGGTCCAAAAACAACACACTTAGCATATATTCAACGACACATTCAGCTTTGAGACCATTTCAACTTCAGTCGTTTGGCATTTTAATGTTCCAAAGCTGCATTTATTTGATCATAAAATACAGTAAAAACAGTGAAATATTTCAATCAGCGTGAATACTAAAGTATAATTTATTCCTGTGAGCAAAGCTGAATGTTCAGCATCATTACTCCAGTCTTCAGTGTCACATGATCCTTCAGAAATCACTCTAATATGAGGATCTGATGCTCAATAATCACATTTATGATTATTATCAGTGTTGAAAACAGATCGTATTTTTGTGGAAATTGATTCATTTTATTTTTCACAATTGTTTGGTGAACAGAAAGATCAAATTTAAAATTGAATTGTAACAGTAACATTATAAATGTCTTTACTGTCACTTTTGATCAATTATGATTATTAGCAATCTTGTAAACCACAGAATAAAAAATAGAAATGGTAATTGCAACTTTTTATCCCACAATTCCGTGATATAAAGTCACAATTTGTGAAATAAAAAGTCGCAATTATCTTTTATCCTGTGGCGGAAACGAGCTTCCATAGTAAACGGTTCATATTTTTGTGGAAACTGTGATACAGTTTATTTTTCTGGATTCTTTGATGAATAGAAAGATCAAAAGAACAGCATTTATTTGACATTAAAATGAATTGTAACATTGTAATTGTAACATTATAAATGTCTTTACTGTCACTTTTGATCAATTTAATGCGTCTTTCAATTATTTTGTTTAAAAAAATCTGCGTGTCCTACTAAAATACGCCTCTGTTGTTCTGTTGTTGTATTGTCCAGGGTCTCAGAAGAAAGCCAGCGCTCCAGAGAGTCGGCCGGCTCCAGCGCTGTGGTCCAGTTCCCCGTGGGATCGCGAAGCCAAGCCTAAAGGGAAACCCGAGCCCTTGTGGCGACCCGTGAACGAGATCGACGCGAAGAAGAACCAGCCGTCCTCCTCTTCCTCCTGTGCTAAGGAGGAAGATCATCCAGCGTCTCCTCGCACTCTTCAGGCCATCCAGAACGCCATGATGGACAGCAGCTCTGAGGAAGAAGACACGACACGCAGAACAACCCGATCCGAGGATGAAGAGGGACGTGTGTCGCCTCGAACTCTACAGGCCATCCAGAACGCCATGATGGACCCGCCGGCGCACAAACACAAGACCTACGTCATCGCCAGCAGCTCGGACGACGAGGATGAGGCAAAGAATCAGGACAGAACACCTCTCATCCCCAGCTCTGCAACAGAGACACGAGAGACACGAGAGCAAAGACACCCGGGGGATTCCTCTGATCTGAGAACAGACAGAGCGCAAGAAAACAAACCCGAGAGTGGAGATAACGAGGAGGAAAGCGGCTCTGAACGTACACATATTTTCCTATTAAACACATTTAGTGATGTTTAAACTTACAGCAAGGGCAAAGAAGCCGAAATACACTGATTAGTTATTATTATTTCCGACAGAGACACGAGAGCCACGAGACGCCGCAGTGAACCAGCATTCCTCTGATCTGAGAACAGACAGAACGCAAGAAAACAAACCTGAGAGAGGAGAAGATGATGAGGAGGAGCAAAGCAGCTCTGAAGGTACACACACACACACACACACACACACACACACACTGATTGTTTTTAAAGCAGGAACAGGAAAATAACAGAATCATTAATGCAGATTTTGCTCTCCTCACTTACATAAATGAACTATAGTGTCCTGCACACACTATTTAAAAAATATAAAAAATTATATCTATATAATATACATTATTATATCATTTTATATAAATTATATTATATCAAAAATTACATTTAAAAAATATCAAAAATTATATCTGATATATAAAATATCAAAAATTATATAATTATATCTAATTATAAATATAATAAATTATATAAAAAATTATATTTTTGGTTTGACTGTACATTAATATTACTGAACGTTCAGTGTTTTTGAACACATTCAGTGATGTTTAAACTTACAAGTGCAAAGAAGCCTAAATGCACTGAAAAACTAAAAATTATAAATATTTTTAGTGAATAAATATTTTATTTGTTAAGCTGCAATGTCATATGAATTATTCATAAAAAAATATGATTTAACTCATTTTTAGTACTATTTATTTTAGAAAAATTTATTTACAATTTTATGATTGAATTTTTATTGTTTTATTTTAATTTGACACTTTTTCGTATTTAATTGAAATACATTTATTTGAACTTGTTTTTATTTTAGAATTATTTATCATTTAATTTTTTATGATTTAACTCATTTTTAGTACGCATTTTATTTGAACTGTTTTTATTTTTAAATTATTTATTTAAAATTTAAATTTTTATGATTGACTTTATGATTAGCTTTCATCAGCTCACGAACCCGCTGGTTTGAAGGATGTTTTAAAAGAGGTTTTGCTTCGAGAGCTTCACACACCTGTATCCTCACACACCTGTATCCTCCCACACCTGTGCGTCTGGCCTCTGCAGAGAGCTTCACACACCTGTATCCTCACACAGCTGTATCCTCACACAGCTGTATCCTCACACACCTGTATCCTCACACACCTGTATCCTCCCACACCTGTATCCTCACACACCTGTATCCTCACACACCTGTATCCTCACACACCTGTATCCTCACACACCTGTATCCTCACACACCTGTATCCTCACACACCTGTATCCTCACACACCTGTATCCTCACACAGCTGTATCCTCACACACCTGTATCCTCACACAGCTGTATCCTCACACAGCTGTATCCTCACACACCTGTATCCTCACACACCTGTGCGTCTGGCCTCTGCAGAGAGCTTCACACACCTGTATCCTCACACAGCTGTATCCTCACACACCTGTATCCTCACACACCTGTATCCTCCCACACCTGTATCCTCACACACCTGTATCCTCACACACCTGTATCCTCACACACCTGTATCCTCACACACCTGTATCCTCACACACCTGTATCCTCACACACCTGTATCCTCACACACCTGTATCCTCACACACCTGTATCCTCACACAGCTGTATCCTCACACACCTGTATCCTCACACAGCTGTATCCTCACACAGCTGTATCCTCACACACCTGTATCCTCCCACACCTGTGCGTCTGGCCTCTGCAGAGAGCTTCACACACCTGTATCCTCACACAGCTGTATCCTCACACAGCTGTATCCTCACACACCTGTATCCTCACACACCTGTATCCTCCCACACCTGTGCGTCTGGCCTCTGCAGAGAGCTTCACACACCTGTATCCTCACACACCTGTATCCTCACACAGCTGTATCCTCACACACCTGTATCCTCACACGCCTGTATCCTCACACACCTGTGCGTCTGGCCTCTGCAGAGAGCTTCACACACCTGTATCCTCACACACCTGTATCCTCACACGCCTGTATCCTCACACACCTGTATCCTCACACACCTGTATCCTCACACAGCTGTATCCTCACACACCTGTATCCTCACACAGCTGTATCCTCACACAGCTGTCTCCTCACACACCTGTGCGTCTGGCCTCTGCAGAGAGCTTCACACACCTGTATCCTCACACACCTGTATCCTCACACGCCTGTATCCTCACACAGCTGTATCCTCACACAGCTGTATCCTCACACACCTGTATCCTCACACAGCTGTGCGTCTGGCCTCTGCAGAGAGCTTCACACACCTGTATCCTCACACACCTGTATCCTCACACACCTGTATCCTCACACACCTGTATCCTCACACAGCTGTATCCTCACACACCTGTATCCTCACACGCCTGTATCCTCACACACCTGTATCCTCACACAGCTGTATCCTCACACACCTGTATCCTCACACACCTGTGCGTCTGGCCTCTGCAGAGAGCTTCACACACCTGTATCCTCACACGCCTGTATCCTCACACAGCTGTATCCTCACACACCTGTATCCTCACACACCTGTATCCTCACACGCCTGTATCCTCACACACCTGTATCCTCACACGCCTGTATCCTCACACACCTGTATCCTCACACAGCTGTATCCTCACACACCTGTATCCTCACACACCTGTATCCTCACACACCTGTATCCTCACACACCTGTATCCTCACACGCCTGTATCCTCACACACCTGTATCCTCACACAGCTGTATCCTCACACACCTGTATCCTCACACACCTGTGCGTCTGGCCTCTGCAGAGAGCTTCACACACCTGTATCCTCACACGCCTGTATCCTCACACGCCTGTATCCTCACACAGCTGTATCCTCACACAGCTGTATCCTCACACACCTGTATCCTCACACAGCTGTGCGTCTGGCCTCTGCAGAGAGCTTCACACACCTGTATCCTCACACACCTGTATCCTCACACACCTGTATCCTCACACACCTGTATCCTCACACAGCTGTATCCTCACACACCTGTATCCTCACACGCCTGTATCCTCACACACCTGTATCCTCACACAGCTGTATCCTCACACAGCTGTCTCCTCACACACCTGTGCGTCTGGCCTCTGCAGAGAGCTTCACACACCTGTATCCTCACACGCCTGTATCCTCACACAGCTGTATCCTCACACACCTGTATCCTCACACACCTGTATCCTCACACAGCTGTATCCTCACACACCTGTGCGTCTGGCCTCTGCAGAGAGCTTCACACACCTGTATCCTCACACACCTGTATCCTCACACACCTGTATCCTCACACACCTGTATCCTCACACAGCTGTATCCTCACACACCTGTATCCTCACACGCCTGTATCCTCACACACCTGTATCCTCACACACCTGTATCCTCACACACCTGTATCCTCACACAGCTGTATCCTCACACACCTGTGCGTCTGGCCTCTGCAGAGAGCTTCACACACCTGTATCCTCACACACCTGTATCCTCACACACCTGTATCCTCACACACCTGTATCCTCACACAGCTGTATCCTCACACACCTGTATCCTCACACGCCTGTATCCTCACACACCTGTATCCTCACACAGCTGTATCCTCACACACCTGTATCCTCACACGCCTGTATCCTCACACGCCTGTATCCTCACACACCTGTATCCTCACACAACTGTATCCTCACACAGCTGTATCCTCACACACCTGTGCGTCTGGCCTCTGCAGAGAGCTTCACACACCTGTATCCTCACACGCCTGTATCCTCACACACCTGTATCCTCACACACCTGTATCCTCACACACCTGTGCGTCTGGCCTCTGCAGAGAGCTTCACACACCTGTATCCTCACACAGCTGTATCCTCACACAGCTGTATCCTCACACACCTGTGCGTCTGGCCTCTGCAGAGAGCTTCACACACCTGTATCCTCACACACCTGTATCCTCACACACCTGTATCCTCACACAGCTGTATCCTCACACACCTGTATCCTCACACACCTGTATCCTCACACAGCTGTATCCTCACACACCTGTATCCTCACACACCTGTATCCTCACACAGCTGTATCCTCACACACCTGTATCCTCACACGCCTGTATCCTCACACACCTGTATCCATCACACAGCTGTATCCTCACACACCTGTATCCTCACACGCCTGTATCCTCACACACCTGTATCCTCACACACCTGTATCCTCACACAGCTGTATCCTCACACACCTGTGCGTCTGGCCTCTGCAGAGAGCTTCACACACCTGTATCCTCACACGCCTGTATCCTCACACACCTGTATCCTCACACACCTGTATCCTCACACACCTGTGCGTCTGGCCTCTGCAGAGAGCTTCACACACCTGTATCCTCACACACCTGTATCCTCACACACCTGTATCCTCACACAGCTGTATCCTCACACACCTGTATCCTCACACACCTGTATCCTCACACAGCTGTATCCTCACACACCTGTATCCTCACACACCTGTATCCTCACACAGCTGTATCCTCACACACCTGTATCCTCACACAGCTGTATCCTCACACACCTGTATCCTCACACACCTGTATCCTCACACACCTGTATCCTCACACAGCTGTATCCTCACACACCTGTATCCTCACACACCTGTATCCTCACACACCTGTATCCTCACACACCTGTATCCTCACACAGCTGTATCCTCACACACCTGTATCCTCACACACCTGTGCGTCTTGCCTCTGCAGAGAGCTTCACACACCTGTATCCTCACACAGCTGTATCCTCACACACCTGTATCCTCACACACCTGTGCGTCTGGCCTCTGCAGAGAGCTTCACACACCTGTATCCTCACACACCTGTGCGTCTTGCCTCTGCAGAGAGCTTCACACACCTGTATCCTCACACAGCTGTATCCTCACACACCTGTATCCTCACACACCTGTGCGTCTGGCCTCTGCAGAGAGCTTCACACACCTGTATCCTCACACGCCTGTATCCTCACACACCTGTGCGTCTGGCCTCTGCAGAGAGCTTCACACACCTGTATCCTCACACAGCTGTATCCTCACACACCTGTATCCTCACACACCTGTGCGTCTGGCCTCTGCAGAGAGCTTCACACACCTGTATCCTCACACAGCTGTATACTCACACACCTGTATCCTCACACACCTGTATCCTCATACACCTGTGCGTCTGGCCTCTGCAGAGAGCTTCACACACCTGTATCCTCACACGCCTGTATCCTCACACACCTGTGCGTCTGGCCTCTGCAGAGAGCTTCACACACCTGTATCCTCACACAGCTGTATCCTCACACACCTGTATCCTCACACACCTGTGCGTCTGGCCTCTGCAGAGAGCTTCACACACCTGTAGCTCACACAGCTGTATCCTCACACACCTGTATCCTCACACACCTGTATCCTCACACACCTGTGCGTCTGGCCTCTGCAGAGAGCTTCACACACCTGTATCCTCACACACCTGTATCCTCACACAGCTGTATCCTCACACAGCTGTATCCTCACACACCTGTATCCTCACACACCTGTATCCTCACACAGCTGTATCCTCACACACCTGTATCCTCACACAGCTGTATCCTCACACACCTGTATCCTCACACACCTGTATCCTCACACACCTGTATCCTCACACAGCTGTATCCTCACACAGCTGTATCCTCACACACCTGTATCCTCACACACCTGTATCCTCACACACCTGTATCCTCACACACCTGTATCCTCACACACCTGTATCCTCACACGCCTGTATCCTCACACACCTGTGCGTCTGGCCTCTGCAGAGAGCTTCACACACCTGTATCCTCACACACCTGTATCCTCACACACCTGTATCCTCACACACCTGTATCCTCACACACCTGTATCCTCACACGCCTGTATCCTCACACACCTGTGCGTCTGGCCTCTGCAGAGAGCTTCACACACCTGTATCCTCACACACCTGTATCCTCACACACCTGTGCGTCTTGCCTCTGCAGAGAGCTTCACACACCTGTATCCTCACACAGCTGTATCCTCACACACCTGTATCCTCACACACCTGTGCGTCTGGCCTCTGCAGAGAGCTTCACACACCTGTATCCTCACACGCCTGTATCCTCACACACCTGTGCGTCTGGCCTCTGCAGAGAGCTTCACACACCTGTATCCTCACACAGCTGTATCCTCACACACCTGTATCCTCACACACCTGTGCGTCTGGCCTCTGCAGAGAGCTTCACACACCTGTATCCTCACACAGCTGTATACTCACACACCTGTATCCTCACACACCTGTATCCTCACACACCTGTGCGTCTGGCCTCTGCAGAGAGCTTCACACACCTGTATCCTCACACGCCTGTATCCTCACACACCTGTGCGTCTGGCCTCTGCAGAGAGCTTCACACACCTGTATCCTCACACAGCTGTATCCTCACACACCTGTATCCTCACACACCTGTGCGTCTGGCCTCTGCAGAGAGCTTCACACACCTGTAGCTCACACAGCTGTATCCTCACACACCTGTATCCTCACACACCTGTATCCTCACACACCTGTGCGTCTGGCCTCTGCAGAGAGCTTCACACACCTGTATCCTCACACACCTGTATCCTCACACAGCTGTATCCTCACACACCTGTATCCTCACACACCTGTATCCTCACACAGCTGTATCCTCACACACCTGTATCCTCACACAGCTGTATCCTCACACACCTGTATCCTCACACACCTGTATCCTCACACACCTGTATCCTCACACAGCTGTATCCTCACACACCTGTATCCTCACACACCTGTATCCTCACACACCTGTATCCTCACACACCTGTATCCTCACACACCTGTATCCTCACACACCTGTATCCTCACACGCCTGTATCCTCACACACCTGTGCGTCTGGCCTCTGCAGAGAGCTTCACACACCTGTATCCTCACACACCTGTATCCTCACACACCTGTATCCTCACACACCTGTATCCTCACACACCTGTATCCTCACACGCCTGTATCCTCACACACCTGTGCGTCTGGCCTCTGCAGAGAGCTTCACACACCTGTATCCTCACACGCCTGTATCCTCACACACCTGTGCGTCTGGCCTCTGCAGAGAGCTTCACACACCTGTATCCTCACACAGCTGTATCCTCACACACCTGTGCGTCTGGCCTCTGCAGAGAGCTTCACACACCTGTAGCTCACACAGCTGTATCCTCACACACCTGTATCCTCACACACCTGTATCCTCACACACCTGTGCGTCTGGCCTCTGCAGAGAGCTTCACACACCTGTATCCTCACACACCTGTATCCTCACACAGCTGTATCCTCACACAGCTGTATCCTCACACACCTGTATCCTCACACACCTGTATCCTCACACAGCTGTATCCTCACACACCTGTATCCTCACACAGCTGTATCCTCACACACCTGTATCCTCACACACCTGTATCCTCACACACCTGTATCCTCACACAGCTGTATCCTCACACAGCTGTATCCTCACACACCTGTATCCTCACACACCTGTATCCTCACACACCTGTATCCTCACACACCTGTATCCTCACACACCTGTATCCTCACACGCCTGTATCCTCACACACCTGTGCGTCTGGCCTCTGCAGAGAGCTTCACACACCTGTATCCTCACACACCTGTATCCTCACACACCTGTATCCTCACACACCTGTATCCTCACACACCTGTATCCTCACACGCCTGTATCCTCACACACCTGTGCGTCTGGCCTCTGCAGAGAGCTTCACACACCTGTATCCTCACACACCTGTATCCTCACACACCTGTGCGTCTTGCCTCTGCAGAGAGCTTCACACACCTGTATCCTCACACAGCTGTATCCTCACACACCTGTATCCTCACACACCTGTGCGTCTGGCCTCTGCAGAGAGCTTCACACACCTGTATCCTCACACGCCTGTATCCTCACACACCTGTGCGTCTGGCCTCTGCAGAGAGCTTCACACACCTGTATCCTCACACAGCTGTATCCTCACACACCTGTATCCTCACACACCTGTGCGTCTGGCCTCTGCAGAGAGCTTCACACACCTGTATCCTCACACAGCTGTATACTCACACACCTGTATCCTCACACACCTGTATCCTCACACACCTGTGCGTCTGGCCTCTGCAGAGAGCTTCACACACCTGTATCCTCACACGCCTGTATCCTCACACACCTGTGCGTCTGGCCTCTGCAGAGAGCTTCACACACCTGTATCCTCACACAGCTGTATCCTCACACACCTGTATCCTCACACACCTGTGCGTCTGGCCTCTGCAGAGAGCTTCACACACCTGTAGCTCACACAGCTGTATCCTCACACACCTGTATCCTCACACACCTGTATCCTCACACACCTGTGCGTCTGGCCTCTGCAAAGAGCTTCACACACCTGTATCCTCACACACCTGTATCCTCACACAGCTGTATCCTCACACAGCTGTATCCTCACACACCTGTATCCTCACACACCTGTATCCTCACACAGCTGTATCCTCACACACCTGTATCCTCACACAGCTGTATCCTCACACACCTGTATCCTCACACACCTGTATCCTCACACACCTGTATCCTCACACAGCTGTATCCTCACACACCTGTATCCTCACACACCTGTATCCTCACACACCTGTATCCTCACACACCTGTATCCTCACACACCTGTATCCTCACACACCTGTATCCTCACACGCCTGTATCCTCACACACCTGTGCGTCTGGCCTCTGCAGAGAGTTTCATCGAGGTGTCTGATGTGGAGGAGCCGCCTGAAGCAGAGCAGTCTCACAGCAGAGTCCATCACGAGGAGCGCAGAGAGGAAGAGGAGGAGCACAGAGAGGAAGACAACAGCAGAGCCGGAGCCGATCTCGGCCCCTCAGATGAAGAGGAGGAAGAGGAGGAGGAGCGCAGAGACGAAGAGGAGGAGGAGCGCAGAGAGGAAGACGACACTGAGGGAGTCGACGAGGCCGTGGATGAAGATCCTGCTGCCACTGAGTGGGATCATATCGACATGGTAAATCTCACAGGCTCCCACAGAGCGTGCGTGTGTGTGTGTGTGTGTGTGTGTGTGTGTGATGGGTAGGTTTAGGGGTCGGGTTAGTGTGTGTGTGTGGTCCTGTCTCAGTGTGTGTGTGTGTGTGTGTGTGTGTGATGGGTAGGTTTAGGGGTCGGGTTAGTGTGTGTGTGTGGTCCTGTCTCAGTGTGTGTGTGTGTGTGTGTGTGTGTGTGTGATGGGTAGGTTTAGGGGTCGGGTTAGTGTGTGTGTGTGTGTGTGTGTGGTCCTGTCTCAGTGTGTGTGTGTGTGTGTGTGTGATGGGTAGGTTTAGGGGTCGGGTTAGTGTGTGTGTGTGTGTGGTCCTGTCTCAGTGTGTGTGTGTGTGTGCGTGTGTGTGTGATGGGTAGGTTTAAGATTGGGTTAGTGTGTGTGTGTGTGTGTGTGTTTGTGTGTGTGATGGGTAGGTTTAGGGGTCGGGTGTGTGTAGGGGTCGGGTGTGTGTGTGATGGGTAGGTTTAGGGGTTGGGTGTGTGTGTGTGTGATGGGTAGGGTTAGGGGTCGGGTGTGTGTGTGATGGGTAGGTTTAAGATTGGGTTAGTGTGTGTGTGTGTGTTTGTGTGTGTGATGGGTAGGTTTAGGGGTCGGGTGTGTGTGTGATGGGTAGGTTTAGGGGTTGGGTGTGTGTGTGTGTGTGTGGGTAGGTTTAGGGGTCGGGTGTGTGTGTGATGGGTAGGTTTAGGGGTTGGGTGTGTGTGTGTGTGATGGGTAGGGTTAGGGGTCGGGTGTGTGTGTGATGGGTAGGTTTAGGGGTCGGGTGTGTGTGTGATGGGTAGGTTTAGGGGTTGGGTGTGTGTGTGTGTGTGTGTGTGATGGGTAGGTTTAGGGGTTGGGTGTGTGTGTGTGTGTGATGGGTAGGTTTAGGGGTCGGGTGTGTGTGTGATGGGTAGGTTTAGGGGTTGGGTGTGTGTGTGTGTGATGGGTAGGGTTAGGGGTCGGGTGTGTGTGTGATGGGTAGGTTTAAGATTGGGTTAGTGTGTGTGTGTGTGTGTTTGTGTGTGTGATGGGTAGGTTTAGGGGTCGGGTGTGTGTGTGTGTGATGGGTAGGTTTAGGGGTCGGGTGTGTGTGTGATGGGTAGGTTTAGGGGTCGGGTGTGTGTGTGATGGGTAGGTTTAGGGGTCGGGTGTGTGTGTGATGGGTAGGTTTAGGGGTTGGGTGTGTGTGTGTGTGTGTGTGTGGGTAGGTTTAGGGGTCGGGTGTGTGTGTGATGGGTAGGTTTAGGGGTTGGGTGTGTGTGTGTGTGATGGGTAGGGTTAGGGGTCGGGTGTGTGTGTGATGGGTAGGTTTAGGGGTTGGGTGTGTGTGTGTGTGATGGGTAGGGTTAGGGGTCGGGTGTGTGTGTGATGGGTAGGTTTAAGATTGGGTTAGTGTGTGTGTGTGTGTGTGTTTGTGTGTGTGATGGGTAGGGTTAGGGGTCGGGTGTGTGTGTGTGTGATGGGTAGGTTTAGGGGTTGGGTGTGTGTGTGTGTGATGGGTAGGGTTAGGGGCAATGTTCCCTCTAAGCTGCGCGCGTGCGCGGCCGCGCACTTCTGATGCCTCGGCCGCGCACTTCTAAGCGGCGGCCGCGCAGAAAAGAATAAAATGACACAC
>NW_026607139.1:0-75000 GCF_029890125.1 Rhinichthys klamathensis goyatoka | reverse complement strand
AACACACACCTGCGAATCAAACACACACCTGCGTATCAAACACACACCTGCGTATCAAACACACACCTGCGTATCAAACACACACCTGCGTATCAAACACACACCTGCGTATCAACACACACCTGCGTATCAAACACACACCTGCGTATCAAACACACACCTGCGTACACCTGCGTATCAAACACACACCTGCCTATCAAACACACACCTGCGTACACCTGCGTATCAAACACACACCTGCGAATCAAACACACACCTGCGTATCAAACACACACCTGCGTATCAAACACACACCTGCGTATCAAACACACACCTGCGTATCAAACACACACCTGCGTATCAAACACACACCTGCGTACACCTGCGTATCAAACACACACCTGCGAATCAAACACACACCTGCGTATCAAACACACACCTGCGTATCAAACACACACCTGCGTATCAAACACACACCTTCGTACACCTGCGTATCAAACACACACCTGCGAATCAAACACACACCTTCGTACACCTGCGTATCAAACACACACGTGCGTATCAAACACACACCTGCGTATCAAACACACACCTGCGTATCAAACACACACCTGCGTATCAAACACACACCTGCGTATCAAACACACACCTGCGTACACCTGCGTATCAAACACACACCTGCGTAACAAACACACACCTGCGAATCAAACACACACCTGCGTATCAAACACACACCTGCGTATCAAACACACACCTGCGTATCAAACACACACCTTCGTACACCTGCGTATCAAACACACACCTGCGAATCAAACACACACCTTCGTACACCTGCGTATCAAACACACACGTGCGTATCAAACACACACCTGCGTATCAAACACACACCTGCGTATCAAACACACACCTGCGTATCAAACACACACCTGCGTATCAAACACACACCTGCGAATCAAACACACACCTGCGTATCAAACACACACCTGCGTATCAAACACACACCTGCGTATCAAACACACACCTGCGTATCAAACACACACCTGCGTATCAAACACACACCTGCGTATCAAACACACACCTGCGTATCAAACACACACCTGCGTATCAAACACACACCTGCGTATCAAACACACACCTGCGTATCAAACACACACCTGCGTATCAAACACACACCTGCGTATCAAACACAACTGCTCAACTGCCAATCACAGTTGAGCATATGAATGGAACGGCCAATCAGAAGCATTTAAGTTGAAGACTTTGCAAAAATAACTTTTTTATATAGGAAGATTGTGCTTTTTTTTATAATTTCGTATTTCTTATGTCAAATATCATTAAATATGTGTCTCATCGTGTGTGTGTGTGTGTGTTTTCTGGCTGATGTAGTGAATGGTGGGCTGAGGCTCAGGAGAATAAGAAAATGGCTGCCAATCCCAAAGACACAAAAGTCAAGAAGAAACTGAGGAATCTTCATCTTCATCCGGGTTTTCCCAACCCTTCCGTGGCTCAGGCGTACCTGCATCCCAGCGTCGACCAATCAGACGCCTCGTTCAGCTGGGGCCGCCCACACCTGGAGCTCATCAAAGAATATCCTTCATGCTATTCACAGTGTGATAGTTGCATTTTAACACACGTTATGTTATGCATGTCTGCATTCGATTTATTAGACAAAAATAGTGAAATAGACTCATTTGTCAAGGCAGCAGAATATGTCCTTAGCCAGTGTGACGTTCTGCCGGAGCCGCTTCGGCTGGACCAGCAGGAGGACTGAGGACACTCTGCAGCCGGTGCTGAAGCAGCTGCAGTCTCAGCAGGTCAGCCACTGACGAGCACTACACTACAGGGAAATACTGTGAAACAGTGAAATATTATTCCAGTGTAAATCAGCTGTTTTCTATGTGAATATACAGTAAAGTGTAATTTATTCCTGTGATCATTTATTCCATTACTCCAGTCTTCAGTGTCACATGATCCTTCAGAAATCACTCTAATATGAGGATCTGATGCTCAAGACACATTTATGATTATTATCAGTGTTGAAAACAGTTTCTTTCAGGATTCTTTGATAAATAGAAAGTTCAAAAGAACAGCGTTTATTTGAAATAGAATCTTTTGTAACATTAAAAATGTCTTTACTGTCACTTTTGAACAATTTAATTAATCCTTGATGAATAAAAGTATTGATTTCTGTTATTTATTTCCCCCAAAAAATAAACTAAAAATTCTTACTGACTCCAAACTTTTGAACGCTAGTGTTTAATGTTACAAAAGCTTTCGACTTCAGATAAATGCTGTTCTTTTGAACTTTCTATTCATCAAAGAATTCTGAAATAAAATGTAAATAACTGTTATCATAAATGTGTCTTGAGCATCAGATCCTCATATTAGAGTGATTTCTGAAGGATCATGTGACACTGAAGACTGGAGTAATGATGCTGAACATACAGCTTTGATCACAGGAATAAATTACACTTTACTGTATATTCACATAGACAACAGCTGATTTAAATTATAATAATATTTCACTGTTTTTACTGTATTTTAATTAAATAAATGCAGCCTTGGTGAGCAGAAGAGACTCTTTCAGAAACATTAGTGTGTGTTCGGTGTGTATTATGAGTGTGTGTGTGTGTGTGCAGACGCAGCTGCGCATCGACTCGTTCTTCCGTCTGGAGCAGCAGGAGAAGCAGTTGATCCGAAGCCAGCGTCTGCGCAGAGCCGTCACATGCCTGAAGAGAAAAGAGAGAGATGAAGAAGAAGAGGAAGAAGAGAGAGAAGAGGAGGATGAAGAGATGGCCGGGAGTTCGTCAGCTGGAGGCTTCATGGAGTCAGCGGGTCACGAGATGAGGGGCGGAGACGTGGGCGGAGTCACGCCCATGATGTCATCGAGGGGGGCGGAGTCCGGCAGCTCCAGCTCAGAGGATGATGCTGAAGGTGGGATGGGCGTTGCTATGGTTACAGCTCGTTCTGCGTTCGAGCGGCAAACGAGAGGAAGAGGGAAACGAGGAGGAAGAGGAAGGAGCAAGAACAGATCATGACGACAAACACGAGAGCATCAGAGATAGGATGGATGTACATGTTTATACGCTATAGTGCTGGTTCATTAACATTCTGTGTGACACGTGTGAGAAATCATGGGCGGAAAAAAGTATGACATCTAAACTTCTTTTTTTTTTTTTTTTACTGTCCTAAGATGAATTTGCCAAAAAAAGAACAATAAAGGTCTGAAAAAGCCTAAATGTAGTTTGTTTCATGACGTGTGTGTCTGTGTGTGTGTGTGTGAGGTAGAGAGAGAGAGAGAATCTGTTTACTCTTAAAGGCCGTAGATCGATAGCTTCTCTTTCTCTGGCACCCCCATCAGCTGTTGCTGTCAATCACCTGAAACACACACACACACACACACAGAGCAGTGAGGGAAAGCCGAAGCTCGCGTGGATCTGCTCTTATAAGGACCTCGGCTGTCACACACAGATGGACCAGCATGAAAACACTGAGGGTGGGTGTGAATATATTGTCTTCTACATGTCATTTTAACAGTCTATAGAAAATACAGACCCTGAGTACAGTGAAGTGTGTTCCTCCGGGACAGGAATAACTCACACACACTTCACACACACTTCCAGAGCGATCGGGTCATTTCTGCAGGCGCTAACAATAAGTGAAACGAGTCAAATTACTCTCTTATCGCCTTTTCTCTTAAAAAATAAATGTGGATTCTTGTGTGTATATTGAACGACTCCATCGGTGTTGTGTGTGATGAGCTTGTGATGTCATCAATCACACACTAATGTAACACACACACACAGAGTCCGGAGAATCTGTACTGCTTTATATTGTCACCAAAGTCTCATGTAGTTACTTTATCAGATCCATTTATGGCACTTTCCATGAATAATATATATTTAAAAAATTATATACCGTTTAACATTTTAGGGTCGGTGATGAAAGAGATTAATATAGCCTTAGCCTATTCATCCAGGACGCATTAAATTGATCAAAAGTGACATTATGTCCGCTGACTTCAGAAAATGTATTGGCCATAAATATTTTTTCTGGCCATTAAACTGATTTTGTAAAAAGCTGCAGTTATGACACCAACATTTTAGATAAAAGTGAAAATTCACAATTCTCTATTCCAATTTGAACACCACAACTAACACTTCTAGCCTAACTGAAGTAAACTTAAAAGACGAGTAAATATTCACTAATAAAATAAGAACAAATAATCAGATTACAAGCAAAAGCACAAATTAATAAAGCTTAACAAAGACAGTGGTTCTCAGGTACAGGGATTTGATAAAGTAAGCGAATGTAAAATAACACTTCATAGTCTTCACAGTATAAATTAAACATCCTTATTAATTAAACCTTATTAAAGTTACTTAAGTTATTCAGTCGAGAGCAGGGAGGGATTTTTCTTTGTTGTTTGTTGTTTATTTAACATTAATGACAGACAGGAGCAAGAATATTAGGCTGCCGTCACTTTAAGAGCGAATGCACTGATCTGTGTGTGTGTGTGTGTGTGTGTGTGTGTTTGTCTGTGTGCCTGTGGGTGTGTGTGTGTGTGTGGGTGGGTGTGTGTGTGGGTGTGTGTGTGTGCCTGTGTGTGTGTGTGTGTGTGTGTGTGTGTGTGTGTGTGTGTGTGTGTGTGTGTGTGTGTGTGTGTGTGTGTGTGTGTGTGTGTGTGTGTGCAGGTGTCGCTGCAGATGCTGAACTGGTAGCAGAGATTATGAAGCGTAACTTTCGCCCGTCGCTGATCAGAACTGAAGCGTGGGAAGGCTACGTGTTCGCAGACATTGAGATCAAGATCAAAGAGTCGTCGGAATACTACGGGGCCGTTCTGTGGCCCTCGGTACGCATCACACACACACACACACACACACACACACTGAGCAGTAACAGCAGCTCATAAACTGTAGTCTGTTTCTGATCTTCAAGGCCATGGTCTTGTGTCATTTCCTCGACACTCACCGCGACGAGTTCAACCTCACGGACAAGAGCATCGTGGAGCTGGGAGCCGGAACGGGCCTCGTTACCATAGTGACCAGCCTCCTCGGTGAGAGGGACCGGACACCGCCTCAATTATAATGTATATCATTACAAAAAATTGATTTCCAATTAAGTACAACAAAAAAAACACAAAGTACATTCAGAACTACAAAAATATATATTTTAAAAAACACAGCCAGGGGGGTGCGCTAATCGCTATATAAATCCACTAATCACTATATAAATGCGCTAATCGCTATATAAATCCACTAATCACTATATAAATGCGTTAATCACTATATAAATGTGCTAATCACTATACAAATGCGCTAATCACTATATAAATGCGCTAATCACTATATGAATGCGCTAATCACTATACGAATGCGCTAATCACTATATGAATGCGCTAATCACTATACGAATGCGCTAATCACTATATAAATGCGCTAATCACTATATGAATGCGCTAATCACTATACGAATGTGCTAATCGCTATACAAATGCACTAATCGCTATACAAATGCGCTAATTACTATACAAATGCACTAATCACTATATAAATGCGCTAATCGCTATATGAATGCGCTAATCGCTATATAAATGCGCTAATCGCTATATGAATGCGCTAATCACTATACAAATGCACTAATCGCTATACAAATGCACTAATCACTATATGAATGCGCTAATCACTATATGAATACGCTAATCACTATATGAATGCGCTAATCGCTATATAAATGCGCTAATCGCTATATGAATGCGCTAATCACTATATGAATGCGTAAATCGCTATACAAATGCACTAATCGCTATACAAATGCGGTAATTACTATATGAATGCGCTAATCGCTATATGAATGCGCTAATCGCTATATAAATGCGCTAATCGCTATATGAATGCGCTAATCACTATACAAATGCACTAATCGCTATACAAATGCACTAATCACTATATGAATGCGCTAATCGCTATACAAATGCACTAATCACTATATGAATGCGCTAATCACTATACAAATGCACTAATCGCTATACAAATGCACTAATCACTATATGAATGCGTTAATCGCTATACAAATGCACTAATCACTATATGAATGCGTTAATCGCTATACAAATGCACTAATCGCTATACAAATGCGGTAATCACTATATGAATGCGCTAATCGCTATATGAATGCGCTAATCGCTATATAAATGCGCTAATCGCTATATGAATGCGCTAATCACTATACAAATGCACTAATCGCTATACAAATGCACTAATCACTATATGAATGCGCTAATCGCTATACAAATGCACTAATCACTATATGAATGCGCTAATCGCTATATGAATGCGCTAATCGCTATATAAATGCGCTAATCGCTATATGAATGCGCTAATCGCTATATGAATGCGCTAATCGCTATATAAATGCGCTAATCGCTATTAATGCGCTAATCGCTATATGAATGCGCTAATCACTATACAAATGCACTAATCGCTATTAATGCACTAATCACTATATGAATGCGCTAATCACTATATGAATGCGCTAATCGCTATATGAATGCGCTAATCGCTATATAAATGCGCTAATCGCTATTAATGCACTAATCACTATATGAATGCGCTAATCACTATATGAATGCGCTAATCGCTATATGAATGCACTAATCGCTATACAAATGCGCTAATCACTATATGAATGCGCTAATCGCTATATAAATGCGCTAATCGCTATACAAATGCACTAATCACTATATGAATGCACTAATCGCTATACAAATGCACTAATCGCTATACAAATGCACTAATCACTATATGAATGCACTAATCACTATATGAATGCACTAATCGCTATATAAATGCGCTAATCGCTATGTAAATGAGCGAATCGTTTTATAAATGCGCTAATCACTATACAAATGCACTAATCACTATATAAATGCGCTAATCACTATACAAATGCACTAATCACTGTATGAATGCGCTAATCACTATATGAATGCGCTAATCGCAATACAAATGCACTAATCGCTATACAAATGCGCTAATCACTATACAAATGCACTAATCACTATATGAATGCACTAATCACTATATAAATGTGCTAATCGCTATATGAATGCGCTAATCGCTATACAAATGCACTAATCACTATATGAATGCACTAATCACTATATGAATGCGCTAATCGCTATACAAATACACTAATCACTATATGAATGCGCTAATCGCTATACAAATGCACTAATCACTATATGAATGCGCTAATCGCTATATAAATGCACTAATCACTATATGAATGCGCTAATCACTATATGAATGCACTAATCGCTATACAAATGCACTAATCACTATATGAATGCGCTAATCGCTATACAAATGCACTAATCACTATATGAATGCTCTAATCGCTATACAAATGCACTAATCACTATATAAATGCGCTAATCGCTATACAAATGCACTAATCACTATATGAATGCACTAATCACTATATGAATGCACTAATCGCTATACAAATGCACTAATCACTATATGAATGCGCTAATCGCTATACAAATGCACTAATCACTATATGAATGCTCTAATCGCTATACAAATGCACTAATCACTATATAAATGCGCTAATCGCTATACAAATGCACTAATCACTATATGAATGCTCTAATCGCTATACAAATGCGCTAATCACTATATGAATGCGCTAATCGCTATATGAATGCACTAATCGCTATACAAATGCGCTAATCACTATATGAATGCGCTAATCGCTATATAAATGCGCTAATCGCTATACAAATGCACTAATCACTATATGAATGCACTAATCACTATATGAATGCGCTAATCGCTATACAAATGCACTAATCACTAAATGAATGCGCTAATCGCTATACAAATGCACTAATCACTATATGAATGCGCTAATCGCTATATAAATGCACTAATCACTATATGAATGCACTAATCACTATATGAATGCGCTAATCGCTATACAAATACACTAATCACTAAATGAATGCGCTAATCGCTATACAAATGCACTAATCACTATATGAATGCGCTAATCGCTATATAAATGCACTAATCACTATATGAATGCACTAATCGCTATACAAATGCACTAATCACTATATGAATGCGCTAATCGCTATACAAATGCACTAATCACTATATGAATGCTCTAATCGCTATACAAATGCACTAATCACTATATGAATGCGCTAATCGCTATACAAATGCACTAATCACTATATGAATGCGCTAATCGCTATACAAATGCACTAATCACTATATGAATGCTCTAATCGCTATACAAATGCGCTAATCACTATATGAATGCGCTAATCGCTATATGAATGCACTAATCGCTATACAAATGCGCTAATCACTATATGAATGCGCTAATCGCTATATAAATGCGCTAATCGCTATACAAATGCACTAATCACTATATGAATGCACTAATCGCTATACAAATGCACTAATCGCTATACAAATGCACTAATCGCTATACAAATGCACTAATCACTATATAAATGCGCTAATCGCTATATAAATGCGCTAATCGCTATACAAATGCACTAATCACTATATGAATGCACTAATCGCTATACAAATGCACTAATCGCTATACAAATGCGCTAATCACTATACAAATGCACTAATCACTATATGAATGCACTAATCACTATATAAATGTGCTAATCGCTATATGAATGCGCTAATCGCTATACAAATGCACTAATCACTATATGAATGCACTAATCACTATATGAATGCGCTAATCGCTATACAAATACACTAATCACTATATGAATGCGCTAATCGCTATACAAATGCACTAATCACTATATGAATGCGCTAATCGCTATATAAATGCACTAATCACTATATGAATGCACTAATCGCTATACAAATGCACTAATCACTATATGAATGCGCTAATCGCTATACAAATGCACTAATCACTATATGAATGCGCTAATCGCTATACAAATGCACTAATCACTATATGAATGCGCTAATCGCTATACAAATGCACTAATCACTATATGAATGCGCTAATCGCTATACAAATGCACTAATCACTATATATGAATGCGCTAATCGCTATACAAATGCACTAATCACTATATGAATGCGCTAATCACTATATGAATGCGCTAATCGCTATACAAATGCACTAATCACTATGTAAATGAGCGAATCGTTTTATAAATGCGTTAATATTGTTATATAAATGCGTTAATCACTATATAACTGCATTAATCGTTATATTAATGCGCTAATCGTTATATAAATGCATTAATCGTTATATTAATGCGCTAATCGTTATATAAATGCATTATCGCTCTATAAATGATCTAATCTTTAAATAGGCTAAATAAGCTAACCATAAATGTGCTACTCGGTATATAAATGCGCTAAGCGTTAGATGAATATGTTAATCGCTATATAAATTCTCTAATCGTTATATAACTACATTAATCTCTATATAAATGAGCTAATCATTATATTAATATAATAATCACTATATCAATGCGCAAACTATTATATAAATACGCCAATTGCTATAATATTTACGCTAATCGATATATATATAATGTTTGGTTTTACTTTATTTGCATTAATTAACATCACATTTAAAGGTGCAGTGTGTAATCTTTAGCGGCATCTAGTGGTGAGGTTGTGAACTGCACCCAACAGTTACGGTGGCCGACAGGAAGTGATGTCGTCGTCTGAGACAGCAGAGAGTCGCCAGTTAAACAATGAGGTTTCTTTACAAAGATAAATAAAGAGATTAGGTTTACTTTATTATTCAGTAAATCGATATGTTATTGCGAATATTATTGTAACTTGTTCATCATTGTGTCGGTGTTTTATTCGCTGACTTTAGTTTCGCTTCTTTGCACGAAGAACAACATAGTGAGGAAACGCGTTTGTCCGCTCAGGGCCACCGTAGAAACCTGTCGGTGTAAGCGGACCCGCGGTGTGTGTAGAGAGAAACGCTCAATCTAAGCTAATAAACACATAACGCTTCCATTATGCAAGATCTTTATACACCACTGATAACATAGTTATGTTTATGATATTGCATTTCTGTCACCAGATCCTCCTAAATATTACACACTGAACCTTTAAACTGAATGAATGTTTTATTTGCGAGGATTTAAGAGTTGTTGTCCAAACGCAGGTGCAAAGGTGACGTCCACAGACCTGCCGAATATCCTGAGTAATCTGAGTTACAACATCACGCGTAACACCAGGGGGCGCTGCAGGCACGAGCCGATCGTGACCGAGCTGAGCTGGGGGAAGGAGCTGGAGGAGCGTTTCCCGCGCGCGACCTGCCGCTACGACTACATCATCGCCGCGGACGTGGTGTACTCGCACCCGTACCTGCACGAGCTCATGGAGACCTTCCTACACCTGAGCTCAGACAACACCGTCATCTTATGGGCCATGAGGTTCCGTCTGGACCCGGAGAACCGCTTCGTGGACACGTTCCAGAAGCACTTTCAGCTGCAGGAGCTCTACGACCTGCCCAGCCTGAGGATAAAGCTGTACAGCGCACGCAAGCGCACAGCAACACAACAGTAGAGGGGTCAAGATGTAAAATAAGTCTGATGTCCCCAGAGTGTGTGTGTGAAGTTTTAGCTCAAAATACCCCACAGATATTGTTATATAGCATGTGAAAATTGTCACTTTTTAAAGGTGAGCAAAAACGCAACGTTTTTGTGTCCCTTTAAATGCAAATGAGCTGCTGCTCCCGGCACAGGGGGCGGAGCTTCAAGAGCTTGTGTGTGTGTGTGTGTGTGTGTGTGTTAGCAGCTCTGATTACCTCACACAGACACGCGCACACCAACACAACATTAACAAAACCACAACTATAAATGTGACTGGATCACAAATAAACCGGTAAAAAACGGCAGCTGTGGTTGCCAGAACTTTACCGTCAAAAATACGGTAGCAACGTTATTGGTTTTACAGACTTAACTTAAAAATTACAGTAATAAACTGTATTTCATTATCTGATATAATGTTAATTTACTGACCTGTTGAAGTATTAATATCTGTTTTGTACCATTGTAATACACTGACAACCAACAATCACAGTGGAGATGAGAGTCACATGATCAAACACAGCGCATCACAAGCAGCTTTTCCACAAGAGTTTTACCAATATATAGAAGCTGCAGTGTCATTCACACACACTAAACACCTTCATGGTAACACACATGAAATGTAAAAAATGCAATAAACATTAATTTAACAAAAACTGTAAATTTAACGGTATTTTACAGTAAAATTACAGTATAGTAAGGAAACTTTCTGTTAACTAATTAACAGTTTTTCACTGTAGCATTTTTTTTACCGTTAAAATCACGATTTTGTTTTTACAGTACGAGTCGCACGGGTATATTTGAATGGGTCAAAATTATAGATTTTTTTTATGCCAGAAATCATTAGGATATTAATTAAAGATCATGTTCCATGAAGATATTTTGTAAATTTCCTACCGTAAATAAATGAAGCAGCAAACTATGATTCATCCAAAATTTGGCGATTTTCTCAATATATATATATTTTTGCAGCTTCAGATTTTCCAAATATTGTCCTATCCTAACAAATCATACATCAACGGAAAGCTTATTTATTCAGCTTTTAGATGATGTATAAATCTCAATTTAAAAAAATGTACCCTTATGACTGGTTTTGGGGTATATACATATATATATGTATTTTTTTTGTTCTTCATATTGAAAAAATAGGATATAAGAAAATGAAACAGTCCATTTTGAGTTTCAAGAACTGGTCTAAGTTTACATCTTGATTTTATGTTTACATCTGAATTTTGATGCAATTTTAAATCCTCCTGCAGACTGTACCTGACACTTTAATGGCATATTTATGTTTTTAAGGTCAACATGAAATTAAACTTTTTTTTTTCTCTTAATTCATGTTTTTGGTCCTAAATGATTCATCTGTGACTAAAAAGATCCATGAGTTATGTCTTCATAATCTTTCAAAAGACCTTACTCCACTTCTGAAATAAAAAGATATAGATCACATGGTTACAGTTGTGGTCAGAATTATATTCTAAACTATAATCCTTTGGTTTTACTCATTGTGAAATATGATTAAGGGAATTTTGCCTCTGTATTTCCTCATATTTATCCTCACGTGGAACAGGAGGTCATGGCTGGACAACTTCATGTTCCTGCTCACCCTGGTGTGCTGCAAAATGTAAATATTAATGGGAATATTCATAGATATTTTAGTCATAAAAAATTCTAGTGGTGCCAATAATTGTGGCCAACGTGTTTTGGAGATAAACATTTATTCATAATATGATTTTCCCTCGACTTTCAATTCTTTTACTTTAATGAAAGGTTCGATTTTTGTCAATGAAATATCAAAAGGATAAACAATGCAGATTTATTTTTGCAGCCATCTTTGATCATATTCATCAAGGGTGGCAATAATTCTGACCACAACTGTAACTAATCGTCAAATATGTATTTATGTTGTTGTTATTTTAGGCAGCTGGAGAAAATCCAGTCCTGATGAACATGGAACATTACAGAAGTTACATTTCATGATGACTTTACAATCTGTGTAAATGCAAATATGACCGTTGTAAATCAATAATATTTCGAGAGTTGTGAGCAGTGCTGTTACATCATGTTTTTCATTACGTTCGCTCTCTTACGTTTTGAAGACTTTTGGATAGACATTTCACTTCTACAACTTTAAAATGAGCCTTTTCATTACTGGGAAATAAACATGCATGAAACAGTCTGATGAAAAGATGTGCTCTTCCTTCTCTAAACTATAGCTTCTGAAACTTTGCTTAGAGTTGGCACTTCTAGATGGTAAAAACGACCAGATGAGAAGTAGAACGGATATCTTGTATAGTTTCTAAGCTGAGACGCCAGTAACCAGATGTGTTCATGAGCAACAGCACGTAGCAGTACTGGATTACAAACATGTTGTGGTTCTTCAGAGGACGTGTCTGATGATGATATACAGAGATATTTGATTACTGGTATCATGTGCTTGAGTCTGGCAGGGTCATTACATCACGCAAACACACACACCTACACACATCTACTACTGCAGAAGAGAGATTAGGAAAACACCCTCCTGCAGGAAAGCCAATCATTTCAACATAATGAGACCATCTCCTTTCTGCCCAATGGTGTAAATGTGGGTCACAGTGCCAGACCACCAAAATATATCAGGACCCTAGATGGTGAAGACGTACAACCCCAACCAACCGATTCCAGAGGGTTTTGACAGTCATACAAGAAACTGGAGAAGATACAGTGAGGATTTAGGGGCCGTTGACCAGCGTTGACCTCATGCGGCCCCCAGAGATATAATCAGTGTTATATTGGGTTTCCCTTCTGTGGAATCCATTTAGCACATACCAACTGGCTGGAATCAGAGAAACCGATAGGGACCGAATTAATGGGCAAAAAACAATCTCACATAAATCTGAATTTCACATGTACATATGCACCGCAAAAACAACAAAAATATTTACAAATGCATTAAAATAATACATTGTGTGAAGTGCAATAAATAATGCAATGATGTATATATGATTACATTTAAATATGTTTTAATTAGGGGACCTTATTGTATCAGTTGGTTTTCTTATTATTCATCCTGAATGGGAGTCTATGGCAGCCCCATCAACCATACAAACACTGAACAAAATTATAAACGCAACATTTTTGTTTTTGCCCCCATTTTTCACGAGCTGAACTCAAAGATCTAAGACTATTTCTACGTACACAAAAGTCCTATTTCTCTATAAATATTGTTCACAAATCTGTCTAAACCTGTGTTAGTGAGCACTTCTCCTTTGCCGAGATCATCCACCCACCTCACAGGTGTGGCATATCAAGATGCTGATTAGACAGCATGATTATTGCACAGGTGTGCCTTAGGCTGCCCCCAATAACAGTAAAACTGCACATTTTAGAGTGGCCTTTTTTGTGGCCAGCCTAAGGCACACCTGTGCAATAATCATGCTTATCAATCAAGTGTAGAAAAAATATGACATTTGGTACACTGATAGAGGTGGTTCTGCATAGTAATCTGACCAACTTTTGGGTCTCTAGGACAAACTCTGTAGCGCCAACACGTTTTCAAAAATCCACTTTTCTTGTGGTTATAACTTTTGAACCCTTTGTTCTAGAAACAAAAAAGGACTACTGACTAGTCTCCGCATGTGGATCACACTCAACATCTTACATTAAGAACCCCATCCCTTACCATCAATTGTTTTTCTTTCTTTTGATTTTTGGGGTGAAATACGACCTGAACATACATGCATGTTCTCAACAGGCTTTTTGTAAGATTCACCCAGAAGTAAAATATTTGTAAAATCCAGTATATATGCAGCGTATGTTTTACTTTAAGTTCTGAACAACAATAGACATCATATGCAGTGAGAATGGAGTCATTATCATGTGTGAGATGTGTGGATCTTCATAGTCAAACTAGAGCTATATCATCTAACTAAACAACCAGATAACAGAAGCTGGCTTTCTGAACCGCTGTGTTATCTTAGGGCTTTAGTGTTTACTTTCCTGATTTATTTGTGCCAACAGAAGCTTGATTCCTCAAATAGACCTGCACTGCCCATCTCCTCCTCTGTGTTTGTGTGGATGTGCCACTGGTTAATGAATATCCAGCTAAATATAGTGATGCCAGCGTGACGCTGGAGTGTTGGATGATGCTCGTCTATAACCTCGCTGAGGATGCGGTTGCAGAAGCACTTACGGATAACTGTGGACAGGACTGAATTAAAGTAAAGCTCACCTTTGCAGACAGATAATCCTCTGACGGTCTGAACCAGCTGAAGCTGCAGTGAAGTGAGTGCGGTGATTTCTTCTGAAGCTGTGAAATGCATTTGAGGAAATACAGTAAGAGGTGATTTCAGGTAAATTTGGACGCTTTTGACCTATAAAAACCATGTAGTTGATCTGATTGCTCCCATTTCCTTTTCATTTTCTTTTGTGCAAACTTTTTAAGGTCCTGAAGTACCTTGTTTTTGTCCCTATTTTAAAAAGGACATGCTGATCTCATCGCATCATGCACTTCATTGTTTTTATTACTTTATTGAAATTTGTACTTGTTTCACTTGCATAGATCATGAACTAATCTGACAAATGTTTGAGAAAATGACAAATGACAATGTTTGAGAAAATGTAGAATCAGTAGATTTTAACAGGTCAAAATAAAAGCAAACTGGTTTAAAACAAAAATAATATGTTTTAAACCAGTCCATCCTGTCAGCGAGCCGATATCATCATGGATTGTCCTCAATCTGGAAATGCCACAGCGGAGACGGACGAGCGCTTGAACACCGGGAACGATGATACAGATGGTACATCAATTTAAAATATACTGTCAAATAATCACAATATTACCTTCTCTTAATCTCTGACTGCAAACACACTACATCTGTGAAGATCTTGATGAGGAATGCATCTGTTTTTCATTGGTTATATTGAGCAGATGTTGAAGTCCGAATGCGCAAGGCATCCTGGGAACCCAGTGTTCTGTCCTCCGTTGGAAAGGAGATCCTTTATTTCGCCGGTCATGAGATCAGCATCTGGGAGTCTCTTGATTCATTTGGTTCTGTCATCTGGCCAGGAGTAAGAGAATTCGTTTTTAAATATTTGAAATATTAAAGATAACCCTGGTCAATAGTTTGGATGTTCAAATACTTTCTAGTGTGTCAGTTTCATGTCAGTCAGTCATTGATAGTTCAAATTTCCAAAGAGTGAAACACTGACACTTTCACAACATTGATCTGTTTGTGTGACTCAACCAATCATGTGAGTTAGGGGCGGGACTATCTGGCTGACTGACCAATGGCAGACAGGGAACGGCATGTGATAGGAGTGTTTGAGAAACCAGTCTGAAACTGATCATTTTCACGACTACATTTGATGTCTCTAGAGCAGTGGGTCTCAACCAGGGGCCGGGGCCACCAGGGGGCCTCAACAAACCTCAAACCCTTTGAACATTTGTTGCTGATTGATGTTTATCATCATGAAATAATCATCATGAATTCTTATTTAGGCTCTGGCTCTGTGTCACTACCTTGAATCTAATCGAGCGACGGTTGATCTTCTCGACGAGGCGGTGCTGGAGATTGGATCTGGCACAGGTCTCGTGTCCATCGTGGCCAGTCTGTTGGGTAGGTACTAAAGATTCAGATTGTTCAAAAACATATTGTGAGCATATGGTTGTGTTATACATTTTCAGACTGTAAGAAATCATACTCTGCCTTGACCCAGATTCCACTCCAAAATATTTTAGAATGAGCTCATCCCCAAAATGGCTTAATTATCATAGAGATGAAGGAAGTCAAGTTATATTGTTTCTTCACCATTTGGGTTGATTATATCCTGAACAAATGGTCATCATCAATTGTAGAATGGGAATGGGTGTGGGACACAGAGAACCATCTCAGACAATGGGGTTTGTCAACTTCATCAACACACAGACCACAGCTGTGACAACATGAGCAACTTCATTTACAGTAAGAGTGGTAAACTGTAACAGGATAAAAGGTTTAAGAGTTGGATGTTCTGGGTTTATTCTCATCTCCAGGTGCTTGGGTGACAGCAACGGACCTGCCAGAGGTCCTCGGGAACCTGAGATGCAACCTGTCCAGAAACACACGGGGCCGCTGCAGATACACCCCGCAGGTGGCGGAGCTCTCTTGGGGTCATGAGCTCGAGAAGACCTTCCCTCATTCAGTCTACAGATACGACTACATCTTAGCAGCCGATGTGGTCTATCATCATGACTTCCTAGAAGAATTACTGGTCACCATGCGCCATTTCTGCCAGCCCGGAACAACCCTCATATGGGCCAACAAGACCCGCTTTGATTCAGATCTGGTTTTTGTGGAGAACTTCAAAAAAACATTCAACACCACCTTGCTGGCAGACAACGGAGAAGTTAAAATTTACTCTGCCACCATGAAAGACGAAAGTGCACTAGTGACGTCAAAAGAGACCGAAGGGGTTGCGAAGAAACAAGTCAAAGACGTTGACAAGAACGAGTCAAAGCAAGAGATTAGGTAAAAGGTCAAACAAAAGGCTGTAGAACAGGTTCAAGAATATGATAATAAAGATGTGCAAAGGAAACCAGGATATGTTGTTATGGAAAATCGGGAGGAAACGTTAAAATTGGAAGATAGAAATGTAAACAATAACAAAGAAGAAGAGGAGGAGGAGCACAACACGGATCTTGAAAGTGAGGACAGTGGAGACGGCAGCTCTGAGACGGATTCAACATTCGTAGAGCAGAAATCGGGTCAGTAATACATTCTGAACATTAGACCACAGTCACTTGTCTAATGCATTAAAGTCTGATTTGGCCTTTTCTTTCAGAGAAAGGAAGCACAGAGAATGAGAACGTGAGATCATTGGCACCGGCAATTTACTACAGACCTGAGAAAGAAGTTTACCATTTTTTGGGACAGAAAATCACAATTGAGGAGTCCATCGATTCTTACGGTGCTACTATATGGCCAGCGGTGAGACACTTACAGCTGCAGAAATAATGAGAGACAAATACACAGAGTATATCTACGAAGACATTAGTAACCAAAGAACTTTACTTTTGTGTGATGCTGCATCCAAGGCAATCAGTATCAGTATAAAGTCCAAGATAACAGGCGTAGAGTCAAGCAAAACAAACATGGTGCACCTTTAAACTTTCAACATTATAATGATACTTTCTCCTATCCACCAAATGGTCTAAATTTGGCTCCCTGTCTCCAATGCCCAACCATTAAAATATATCAGGACCCTACAGAGAGTTTTGACAGTCATAATGACAGTCAAGAAACTGGAGAAGATACAGAGAGGATTTAGGGGCCGTTAACCAGCGTTGACCTCATGCGGCCCCCAGAGATATAATGAGTGTTATATTGGGTTTCCCTTCTGTGGAATCCATTTAGCACATACCAACTGGCTGGAATCAGAGAAACCGATAGGGACCGAATTAATGGGCAAAAAACAATCTCACATAAATCTGAATTTCACATGTACATATGCACCGCAAAAAACAACAAAAATATATACATATGCATTAAAAAAACAATACATTGTGTGCAAGGAAGTACAATGAATAATGCAATGAAGTATATATTATTACAAATATGTTATGTCTTAATTAGGGGACCTTATTGTATCTGTTGGTTTTCTTATTATTCATCCTGAATGGGAGTCTATGGCAGCCCCATTAACCATACATAGCAAAATGATGACATTTGGTACACTGATAGAGGTGGTTCTGCATAGTACTCTGACCAATTTTGGGGTCTCTAGGACAAACTCTGTAGCGCCACCACAGTTTCAAAAATCCACTTTTCTTGTGGTTATAATAACTTTTGAACTCTTTGTTCCAGAGAGAAAATAATACTCCTTACATGAAGACTCATTACAGTAGTCGCCTTTTTTAAAAGGACTATATTGTTTTTTTTTTCACTGCTACTCCTTCAAATCAAACACAGTCCACCTTTAAAATGTGATTTTTGTCTTTCCATATAGGCACTTGCACTTTGCCGATTCTTGGAAACCCCACAGGGTCGTCAACAGATTGATTTACTCGACAAATCAGTTCTTGAGCTTGGAGCTGGAACCGGCTTACTTTCAGTTGTCGTCACGCTGTTGGGTAAGTGTTGTGATGAGATTGAGGTGTCAATCTTATTGGTTTTGTATCTTGCAAGATAATAACTGAAATTGCTCTGTAGGTGCCAAACTAACAGCCACGGATTTGCCCGAGATTCTGAGTAAACTGACATGCAACCTCAACAGGAACACGAGAGGCCGGAGGAGGCACGAGCCCCAGGTAGCAGAACTCTTCTGGGGTCACAAGCTGGACGAGGCCTTCCCTAGATCCACACACCAATATGATTATGTGTTGGCGACTGATGTGGTGTATCACCACGACTTCTTGGCCGAGCTGCTGGTCACCATGCGCCACTTCTGCCAGCCGGGAACTACTCTAGTCTGGGCGAACAAGGTCCGCTTTGTCTCGGATCTGGGCTTCATCGACAACTTCCTCCGATATTTTGATATCACACTGCTTGAAGAGTTGGATGACGTGAGGATTTACGTAGCAACCAGCAAGATATCAGAGAAGGAAGGTGACCAGGTTCAAGAGACTAGCGAGGAAGTGGAGGACAACGGTGACCTTGAGTCAAGCAAGCGGGACGCTGGGGAACCGAACTCTATGAGCGAGACTGGAGACAATGCAGAGGAACTGGAACCAGAGCAGGAATCTGACGATACTCAGAGTTTAGAAAACGATGCGAAGGAGAAACAAGTACAGGAAGAACTCCAGGACTCTGGAAGATCTGTGGAGGAAGAAGGTTAGGCTTGCAAACTGGGAATTGTACCAAGGTGAACATGATTCCCAATGTACTTCGTTGTTGATCCTGGAACATTCAAATTATTCAATCAGATTTGAGGGACAAATTTACAGATTAGGCAACCAAGGGTTAGGTGCTTCTAACATTATTGTTTCCCCACTATAATTTTCCTGATTTTAAGGATGTTATGGTTAGGTTTAAGGATAGGGCTATTCTTGTCAGTCAGGAATGTTATCCAGGATCAAACAAAATATGTTGATCATGGAACATGTCTTACCTGGCAAAATCATATTGACCCTAATACCAATGTGCTTATATGGATACTTATTTGATGGGATACTCCTATTCTGTCTTTCCCTCAGCTGAACCTGACATCACAGAAACACCTAAACAGAGACCCTGGGCTCCCACTGTCTACTACAGTAATGGCAAGGAAACCTACTACTTTCTAGGTCATGAAATCAGGATTCAGGAATCCGTAGACCATTATGGCAGCACGGTATGGCCAGCGGTGAGCATGAAACATTCAGCCAACCAATCAGATCAGGAAGAAACTGTGTGTGCTTAGTGAGACGGTAAAATGCATGGAGTCTATGAACACTTTGGTTTTGAATGTCGTAGGCTTTGGCCCTTTGCCGATTCCTGGACACCCCGACAGGCCGACAGCAGATCAATCTCCTCGACAAACTGACCCTGGAGCTCGGAGCGGGAACGGGTATTCTCTCGATAGTTGCCACACTTCTGGGTAAGTCTTGGGGAGTGTTTTTGATACACACACCAAACAAGAGAAAACGCATCTCAAACCCCGTTGCACACCGTTTTCCACTGGCATGAAATTGGTTTGACGTTGGACTTTCGATATTCACGTATTTAGGGACCGTCTCTAAAGTTACATGCGACATTGCGACAGGGCCTATAAACGTCGCTAACTTCAATTGCATTTGAAGACAATGACCTACAGTCATAAAACCCACTGTAAAGTGTTCATCCGGGTCTCGGGTATGATGCACACCTTTTAGATTTGTGATATTTATGACAATAAACTGTTAAAACATAAATATTGCTATGTACTTCACTACTGTATGGGTTAATACACAAAATATGACAATTTAAAGCTCAATAGCATTTGAAGAAGACAATGACTTAGAGTCATAAAACCAACTGTAAATTGTTCATCTAGGTGTCAAATATGATGCACACCTTTTAGATTTTTTATTTTTTTTGACAATAAACTGTTAAAACATATAAATGTTTCCAGCAAACATGTCGTTCAACCCTGAAACCGTAGCAAAACGAGCTTGAACCTGGTTTCAGAACAAGCAGGACTAAGTGATGTCACTGATTTGCAGGTGCTAAACTGACGGCCACGGATCTCCCAGAAATCCTTGGCAATCTGAGGTCCAACTTGAACCGGAACACCAGGTGTCATAGGAGACACGAGCCTCGGGTTACAGCGTTGGCATGGGGCTACAAACTGGAGGAGACGTTTCCCCGCTGCACACACCACTACGATTACGTGCTGGCCGCCGATGTGGTCTATCACCACGACTATCTCCCCGAGCTCCTCGACACCATGCGTCACTTCTGCGGTCCGAAGACCACGCTGATCCTCGCAAACAAGGTCCGGTATCAGGCCGACCTGGTGTTTATAGGGGACTTTCAGAAAGCTTTTAACACTACATTGCTGACAGAGATGGATGAGGTGAGGATTTACTCGGCTACCATGAGAATCTGATGACTTCATGCACCGCTTTAAGAAGGCTTTCCAAACTACACTGCTGGCAGAGGTAGAGGAGCTGAAGGCGTGCGTGTTCACACTGCAGACAATTCACTTTTGTTTTTAGAAACAATATTTAGGGCTGACTGTGAACACTGACATTTATAAATCATCAAATCAGCATTTTTAGGCTATGTAGTGAAGACTCTGGCCAAAACCTTCAACAACGATTTAGCAGTGTAATAATAATTGGACTGTACAAATAAAACTGACATGTTGTGATTGACACAATCCTTTGAATCAGACATTTTAGATTTAGATCAGATTTCAAACCACAATGACTGCCCAATAAAAAATAAAAATAAATTTTCAACTCAAATCAACTTATTTACCTGTGGTTTTGAATAACAAAAAAAAATTATTTAATGTTTTTGCCGTTTACACTACTGTATATGTGTGTGTTTTTATAGATTCCAGTATGAAGTGTCAGATCGATATTTAATCACGTTTGTCATCTTTCAACTGGTCAGATTTGAATCGGACTGAATATGAGCATTCTGATTTGATCAATTGCAAAATAACAGTATGAAGTAACTGAGTAATTCCTCAAAAAACAATTCTGAATTGTCTGCATTGTAAATAAAGCCATGCTGATGTTAAAATAAATATGGCTGCTGAAGGAAAATAAGTTTGTGCACATTAGCACAAAATTATTAAACAATAAAAAGAGACAAGACAACAGACATATAAAATACGAAGTCTTACCGTGCCTTGATGGATAATGTTGTGCTTAAAGTCCGCCTGTAGTCAATCATTTTATCCCTTAAAACTCATCTTTGATCACCAAAATTACATATTTAAACGTTAGTATGCGCGGTTCTATGAATATGCAAATGAGCCCCGCCTCCACTCACTCGCTCAGCTCAGCTCAGAGATCCAATGGTTGGCAATCACACGTTGCTCTGATTGGTAACAAGGTCGTTTGTGACGTCAGAAACACCAGCGATTTCAAACCGTGTTTTTGAGACTGTCTTTGGTTCACTGCAGTTTTAAGCAGAAAATACTCAGCAATGCTGTCGACTTATGAACTTACACATGGTTTAAGCGTATTAAAAACACCACATAGACACATAAACAACATTAAAAACTTGATTTTCACCGCAGGGGGACTTCAACAAATCAAGTTAATTTCAGATAAAATACTGTACATTTCTTAGTGAAAATTATGAATCTTATCCCCTTTCAAAGTTTTTAGAATGGGAAAAACTATTTTCAAAATGTATCTGGAAAGGGAGGAAACCCAGAATTAAATTAGTTTTATATAATGTTAGTTATATCTTTTAGAATAGTGTTTTGCAGTGGGTTTGTTTGTGTGGTATTTTATTTTTTATTATTATTTTCATATAGGGATTGTATAAGATTTATCATTGTCAAAGGTATAAAAATAGATTCTTTGGTTTGACTTGTTAATCCTTTAATGCAATCAATATATATTTTTGGATTCTTTAAGTGTTTTACATTGAGCATTTGTGTATTTCCCTATACTGCTGTTTTTTTTTTGATAAATAAAAAGAAATGCAAAAAAAAAAAAAAATTTATGAATTATTGTGCTATGCACAGAACCATAAACATCCATGATATCCCAAATATTGTTTAGCATATCATAGAAAGCTAAACGCCAATTTAAAAAGGTAAACAATTTAAAAAAAAAAAAACATTTGTAAAAAAATGCAATTCTGTTGTTCTTAACATGAATAGCTCCTGAATAAAGCCTGTTTGTCACAAAAATTAGGAATATGTTGTCCGTTCCAGATCATTTTATTCAGAATCTTCATCAAATACACCGTTCAGCACATTTACCCCGTTTACAAAATAACCGTCTGTAACATCTGAAACGTCTCGCGAGGAGAACTGGATATAAAATAACACCTACCTACTCTACGCATGAATTAAAATGACTTTAAAATATTGGCATTACCTAGTATTCATTTATACTTTATAAATACAAGACATCCATAAATATATCTGAAGATATTCAAGGGTTTTTGATACAGAATAACGTGATATTTCCTGAAGAAACGCAGGGGTTGACGGGAGATTGCGCATATTTAAGGCCATTATTGAAGAACCTCTGGTTGGAAACGCCTCCAGCCCTGAACATCAACAACGCAAACACACGTGATTAAAATAAAAAAAATAAAAACGTGAAAGCAGGATATGATGTCACGTCTGGTTCCTGGTGAAAACTTGAGTTGCTGGCTTTTTTGCTTTTTTTTTAATGGTTTTCAGTGTCTAAACCCTGAATGATATTCCAGACACACAAGATGACAATCTCTGTTTCACTTAAAATCCAGAAGAAAACTGAGGATAGACGACTTTCAATCACACAGTCTTACTTCAGACGGCACAAAACTGAAAGCCATGAACATAAAATGACCCTCGTGTCTTTATAAAACATGCATACATTTGACATACACAAAGGTCAATCACAACAAAACAAAAAAAATTCACCCCCAAAAAATTTTAAAAAAGAAAAGAAAAGAAATGATATTTTCTTATATTGACATTCCACCCACAAAACTCAACTGGACGTCCATCATATTGCCTTGTATATTTGCACTGTTGTTGTTGTTGAGGGAAAAATGTCCACCGAGCAAAAGCCCAGAAATCACATTTCAAACAACATAATGCAGGTTATTATACGACGAACACAGATATGATAGGAACTGTGTGTGTGCAGAGATCCGCACGCAGGAAGGCATTATGGGATCCGTGTGATATGAGGTGTTTGGTTTCTGATGTTTCCAGAAGGCATTGAGAGTCTCCTCAGTTTAAGACGTTAGAACGGTGTGAAGTCCGACGGGAACATGATGGGCAGCCAGTTCTCCGTGTAGGAGACGCAGTGAGACCAGCCCAGAGAACGCAGCAGCTGAGGGACACAACAACTCGTTAACTCATCGTTAACTCAACGCATCCTCAACTCACCAGTAACAATAACTCATCAGTATTAATAACAACTCACCTCGTCGGTAACTCGTCAGTAACACGGTAACTCGTCGGTAACTCGTCAGTAACAGTAACTCGTCGGTAACTCGCGTCAGTAACAGTAAATCGTCAGTAACAGTAACTTGCGTCAGTAACAGTAAATCGCAAGTAACTTGTCAGTAACGGTAACAGTAGTAGTAGCAGTAACAGTAACTCGTCGGTAACTCGTCAGTAACACGGTAACTCGTCGGTAACTCGTCAGTAACAGTAACTCGTCAGTAACTCGCGTCAGTAACAGTAAATCGTCAGTAACGGTAACTCGCGTCAGTAACAGTAAATCGCAGGTAACTTGTCAGTAACGGTAACAGTAGTAGTAGCAGTAACAGTAACTCATCGGTAACGGTAACTCGTCGGTTACGGTAACTCATTGGTAACTCGTCAGTAACGGTAACTCGTCAGTAACGGTAACTCGTCAGTAACGGTAACTCGTCAGTAACGGTAATTCGTCGGTAACTCGCATCGGTAACAGTAACTCGTCGGTAACTCGGGTCAGTAACAGTAACTCGTCGGTAACTCGCGTCAGTAACAGTAAATCGTCAGTAACGGTAACTCGCGTCAGTAACGGTAAATCGTCAGTAACGGTAACTCGCGTCAGTAACAGTAAATCGTCAGTAACGGTAACTCGCGTCAGTAACAGTAAATCGTCAGTAACGATAACTCGCGTCAGTAACAGTAAATCGTCAGTAACGGTAACTCGCGTCAGTAACAGTGACTCGCGTCAGTAACGGTTACTCGTCGGTAACTCGCATCGGTAACAGTAACTCGTCAGCAACAGTAACTCGTCTGTAACTCGCGTCAGTAACAGTAAATCGTCAGTAACGGTAACTCGCGTCAGTAACAGTAACTCATGTCAGTAACAGTAACTCGTCAGTAACGGTAACTTGTCAGTAACAGTAACTCGTCAGTAACGGTAACTCGCGTCAGTAACGGTAACTCGTCGGTAACAGTAACTCGTCGGTAACTCGCGCCAGTAACAGTAACTCGTCAGTAACTCGCGTCAGTAACAGTAAATCGTCACTAACGGTAACTCGCCGGTAACTCACATCAGTAACAGTAAATCGCAGGTAACTTGTCAGTAACGGTAACAGTAGTAGTAGCAGTAACAGTAACTCGTCGGTAACTCGTCAGTAACGGTAACTCGCGTCAGCAACGGTAACTCGCGTCAGTAACGGTAACTCGTCGGTAACTCGCATCGGTAACAGTAACTCGTCAGTAACGGTAACTTGTCAGTAACGGTAACTCGTCAGTAACGGTAACTCGCGTCAGTAACGGTAATTCGTCGGTAACTCGCATCGGTAACAGTAACTCGTCGGTAACTCGCGTCAGTAACAGTAACTCGTCGGTAACTCGCGTCAGTAACAGTAAATCGTCAGTAACGGTAACTCGCGTCAGTAATGGTGACTCGCGTCAGTAACGGTTACACGTCGGTAACTCGCATCGGTAACAGTAACTCGTCAGTAACAGTAACTCGTCGGTAACTCGCGTCAGTAACAGTAACTCGTCAGTAACGGTAACTCGTCGGTAACTCGCATCGGTAACAGTAACTCGTCGGTAACTCGCATCGGTAACAGTAACTCGTCAGTAACGGTAACTTGCCGGTAACTCGTCAGTAACGGTAACTTGCGTCAGTAACAGTAACTCGTCGGTAACTCGTCAGTAACGGTAACTTGCGTCGGTAACAGTAACTCGTCGGTAACTCGTCAGTAACAGTAACTCGTCGGTAACTCTTCAGTAACAGTAACTCGTCGGTAACTCGTCAGTAACAGCAACTCGTCAGTAACAGTAACTCGTCGGTAACTCGTCAGTAACAGTAACTCGTCAGTAACGGTAACTCGTCGGTAACTCATCAGTAACGGTAACTTGCGTCAGTAACGGTAACTTGCGTCAGTAACGGTAACTCGTCAGTAACAGTAACTCGTCAGTAACGGTAACTCGACAATAACGGTAACTCGTCGGTAACTCATCAGTAACGGTAACTCGACAGTAACGGTAACTCGTCGGTAACGGTAACTCGACAGTAACGGTAACTCGTCAGTAACGGTAACTCGTCAGTAACGGTAACTCGACAGTAACGGTAACTCGTCGGTAACTCATCAGTAACGGTAACTCGACAATAACGGTAACTTGCGTCAGTAACGGTAACTCGTCGGTAACTCGTCAGTAACGGTAACTCGACAATAACGGTAACTTGCGTCAGTAACGGTAACTCGTCGGTAACTCGTCAGTAACGGTAACTCGACAATAACGGTAACTCGTCAGTAACGGTAACTCGTCGGTAACTCATCAGTAACGGTAACTCGACAATAACGGTAACTTGCGTCAGTAACGGTAACTCGTCGGTAACTCGCGTCAGTAACTCGTCTAATTAATACTTTCATTCATCAAGGACGCATCAATTTGATCAAAAGTGACATTTATAATGTTACAAAAGATTCAATTTCAAATAAATGCTTTTGGACATGTTTCTTGAGCATCAGATCATCACATTAGAGTGATTTCTGAAGGATCATGTGACACTGAAGACTGGAGTACAGGAATAAATGACACTTTACTGTATATTCACATAGAAAACAGCTGATTTACATTAGAATAATATTTCACTGTTTTACTGTATTTGTGATCAGATAAATAGAGCCTAGTTAAGACGCTTACCTGTGTGCAGTTCTTCCAGTTCTCTTTGCTGGGTTTGTCCTCGACGATCTTAGTCGCGTACTTCAAGGCCCTCGCGTACATTTTGTTTGCCAGCGCGTGTTTGTAGGAAAATGTTAAAACCTGCAGACAGGAAATCATTGCGTCAAATAAAACAGCAGATATCAAATCAGGAGTCAAATCAAATCAAGTCAGCTTTATTTCTACAGCGCTTCACAGCACAGAGTGTTTCACAGCAGCTTTACAGAGATAACAGGAGAATAATGCAGCAAAGTTTGTTTCCAGAAGAGAATAGCGTCTCAGTCCAGCTTAAGTCAGTTCAGTGATGCTTCATTTCTGTTGTAATAAAGTTATTAATTTAGTTCATATATATATATATATATATATATATATATATATATAGCGTCACTGGAGAAAACCGTGATGTCATCGTCCAGTTCAGTTCTCATATAATGCTGTCAATGCAGGAGATCAATAATATTGCTGAATATTAAATTAAGGAGTCAGTCCTGAGCAGCGCACCTTAGAGTCGGTGAGCTCCGCCCACTTCTGCACCTCCCAGAAGGTGTCAGTCAAAGCTTTGGCCACGCCCCCCGGCTCATCCTCAGACCCGCCCACTTCTCCAGCGCTGGCACCGTCCTGATCCACCGGCTCCATCAGCTGATCGGCCAGAGCACAGCCCTTCCGGCACAGAGCGTCCAGCAGAGACGCCTTCTGCTTCTCCATGTCACTGTAGAACACACACGCCATTAACACCATGAATACTCCACTACCGTGATTAACACCACTAACACTCCATTAACGCCAGTACAACTTCATTTACGTCATTGACACACATTAACACCCCATTAACACCAACAACACCCCCATTAAAACCAACAACACCCCCATCAACACCAACGGTGGTACCCCATTGACAACACTGACACCCCATTAACCCCATTAACACCATCACAACTCCATTAATGAGATTAATACTTCATTAACACTTCATCAACGCCACTAACACCACATTAAAGCCACTAATACCCCATTAACTCCATATAGACCAAAACCACTTTTTGTACCAGACTGTAAACATGTTTTTTCTGCTGTAAAGTTGGGCATTTTAACATGCGGGTCTATGGGACTGAGTCTCTTCTGCAGCCGGCCTCTAGTGGCCAGTGGAGGAACTGCAGTTTAAGTCACTTCAGTGTTGGATTCAAGAGAGAGACAGGATTGTTTTTGGCCCAGAATGCAGTGCTGCAGGCATGAACGGTGGCTCTGTACCTCTTGATAGTGACAGCATCTGGCCGCGGGTCCGTCTTCATGCTAAGGTAAACGGCCAGCGCCGTCGGGTCGATGTGTGACATCACCGTATCGGCCGCCGCCGCGATCTCCCCCAAACGCTTCGATCGCTCCTGCGTGAGACAGAGGGAGTCGGTCACGGGGTTTGAGCAGATTCAACCCAACAAATGTATTTCAGTCCTCACAGATAATTCTCCATAGTAAAGAAGAAAAAAATTGGTACCAGTTTATTTAGGTAACAGCTCGTGAACCGATTAACTATTCCTTCTAGTTCATTTATAGCATCAAATAAACACGAATGAACATCAGAAGGAATGTTGTTTTAACCGTGGAAAGACGTCAGTACACAGTTTATCAAGTTAAAATCCTCCAACGTTAATCTACTAACTCTCCTGACTGCTTTGTTTGACAAAAATGGCAGATTCGGCGGATGGTGTATTATGATTGGTCAAATCGCCTGTCAATCAAAGTCCCTTCACGAAGGGTGGATTCCAGGTGGATGGGTCTGATCGGAGCGGTACCTTCTCGGAGTCGAGCTGATGGAGTCTCTGGACGTGCAGTGGGAGATGTGTGGGAAACGCCTCCTTCAGCTCCTCGTACAGCGAACCACTGTCCAACCTGAACACACAGGATCAACTTCCTCCATGAGAACCATGACCTTTGACGAGCTTTGCTCCAGGACATCATTACACACTAACTGTGACTATATCAACATGCAATATTGCTGACGAAAAAACAGACAAGACTAAAGTGTAGTTTAAACATTATATCTCTATAAAAAAAAAAAATATTATAGATGCTTTAAACAAGCCACTTCGAGCTTTCACGTGTGTGTGGTTGCCAGTTCTCAAGAGTTTAAATCCCCCAATCAGACCTTTTTTAATCCCCCTGCGGTGAAAATCAAGTTTTTTTAATGTTGTTTATGTGTCTATGTGGTGTTTAAGACACACCATGTGTAAGTTCATAAGTCGACAGCATTGCTGAGTATTTCCTGCTTAAAACTGCAGTGAACCAAAGACAGTCTCAAAAACACGGTTTGAAATCGCTGGTGTTTCTGACGTCACAAACGACCTTGTAACCAATCAGATCAACGTGTGATCGTCAACCAGTGGATCTCTGAGCTGAGTGAGTGGAGGCGGGGCTCATTTGCATATTCACAGAACCACACATACTAAATGAGGCGAGGGTGTCGAGTTACATTCAAGATATTTTAAGGCATGAAGATTTTTTTCCAGGAAAAAACATTTAAATATGTAATTTTGGTGATCAAATATGAGTTTTAAGTGATATAATTATTGATAACAGGGGGACTTCTCAATCTGGCAACCCTCAAGCGCAGGTGATCTGAGAGGTCGACTGAATATGATGATAACTAAAGGACATCTGAATTAAAAAGCTCTGGTGATTCTGGAGTCGTTAACGGATGAAAACACAGAGTTAACGAGTGAACACTGACTTGGTCATCCACTGGATCTTCAGGTCTCGCAGCGCTTCGCTGAACTCGTCCTTCACGTCTTTCTCCTTCTCCGCATCTTTCTCCTTCTCTTTGCCATTCTTGGTTTTGTTGGGAGCAGGAACCAGGTGGTAAAAGATCGGCACGATGTCCTGCGTGGGAACGAGAGCAAAGATGTGAATCACATTACCCACAAATCCATCTGTTCATGTGAATGCGACTGACTGACGCTAACATAATCGTGAGAAACGCATCAATATACAGCCAGACTCGGGTATGAAACGCCAACTAATGACTTTACGGCAGCGGGACGTGTTTATATTGTTTACGTGCGAGAGCGATGAAGACGCGCGAAATAAATGATATAAAATGCGTATCAAGTTAAAAATTAAATAAAAAGAATAAAATAGTTAAATTAAGGCAAGACACCACAGGTGAACAGAGTAAAAACTATCAGATATTCCCTCGCTGATTAATCACAGTACATTAAGGCAACTGTTTTATATCGCAAGTGTGTTATGTTTAAATATGCAAATGAGCCATTAACTAATTAAATATGCACTAATCTGCATACAGTTCCAGAACAGAATTGTGAACATTGGATAAAGTCAGGTTCAAAACTAGTTTGATTTTGTTGACATTTAAGAGTTTTCCAGAGTCAAATAAATGTATCACTCATTTCATTTTTACCATATTTTTAGAGTAAAATGTTGCATAAACAGGCGAATAGTATATGAACAACCCTTCAGAATATAGATATGAAAACATCTGTAAAGTTTGGTTTCTGACTCGAACTCTCTGTCTTTAAAGATTAAATACAGATGCCAATTGATAAAGAGCAATAAAATAAACTCTTAAATGTGTGTTTTGGATGTTTTTCTTCCACTAGTCACGTGTTATGGAAGCAGAATAGAGCAAAACTGAGCAGTGCGTGAAAACACTGGTTTAGCCGGTAGAGTCTCGCCTTAAATTAATTGCACAGGGTTTCATTTAATGGATTATCAAACATTAACACATGATTATCGCATATAGAAAGCATTTACTGGTGGATTTCCAGTGATACAAGATATTGGTCAAACTGGCCAGCACTAGTGTGTGTGAATACTGCCTTTAAAGGGATAGTTCAGCCTAAAATGGAAATAAAGTCATCGTTTACTCTCCCTGCTGTTGTTCTAATGCCGCATGTACGCACTTTTTTTCTTTTTCGGACCACAAAGTGAATATCGACCAGCATCAAGCTTTTAAAAAAGACTCAGAAATATCCAAGAATGATCCGATGGGACGCGTGTCGTATGTTCCACATGTTCAATATTGATTATTGATGATTCATTATTTAAATGATAATAAAATGTGTTTTTCTGTGCGAGTCAGAGTCTCATGAATAAAGTCAAGCGCAGAAGATCAACGGCAGGACCTTCATTAAATAATACATTACGTTTCAGTTTGTTTTTCAGCAAATCCTATCATAAACCCCCAGAACATGTGTCGCATCGGGTCATTCTGCGATACGTTTGAGTGTTATTAAAAAGCTGGTCGATATTCACTGTCATTTATATGAACGAGCGCGAACAAACACCCTATGTCATGTTCACTATGAGTGCTAAACAAGAGCTAAAACACTACAGTGCATGCAAATAATCTACACTATTACCAAATGCAATTCATTCTTAGGGAACATGCTTTGAAATATTCTTATAAATATTGAGAAAATGGGTTAAAAAATATTCTTAAAAATAATAAAAATATTAAAGGGGTCTGCTTTATAATGTTTCCAGGGGTGCACTTATAATGTTAGTATGATTTTTACATCAAAAATGTAACAATTCCAGTTCTCAAGGTTAACTAATGGTGAAAAGTGTTGATTACAGCACTATATTTCGATCGTGGCGTGAAAGGTTGCAGTGACGAGCATGTAGCCGATAACACTAACGCATGCTTTCTTCAGAACAGTGCAAACACGATGTGAATAAGAGATTCGTTGATTATAACGGGAGTCCAGATCTCAGTCACTGATAAACTCGAGCGGTTTGATTGACAGCTTGATTGAAGGGAGCGTCTTTGAACACTTTCTATATAATTTAGTAAGAGTTTAAGTTCTCCTTCTGTGGTCCGCAAAAGAAAGAAGGGTGTACGGCATTGAGGGTGAGTAAATGATGACTTAATTTAACGTGAACGATCCCTTTAAATGGATCTTCAAATTGAGCCCCTGCAGCTTCTCATTATGTGATGTTACACAGTTCTTTCGAATCTCTACCCGTTCAGTACCTTTTTAAATTTTCCTTGTCGTTTGGCTGATGCTTGTCCCTGCTGGTCAGAATAACACACATCAGAGAGAGAAGCACACACACACACACACACACACACGCTCTCTGTCCTCTCTATCCTCTGCTCTCTACTCCTTCACATCATCATGATTCACTGTAAGTGCAGCAGTTCAGTTGATAATGACAGTGAGATGATCATATACAGGACAGTGAGATGATCATATACAGGACAGTGAGACGAGCTCAGAAGCAGATGCTTCATCAGTGAAATGGTGCTGGTGTTCAGCTGATGTGTTTAGTCAAGTCAAGTCACCTTCATTTATATGGCGGTTTAATAACACAGATTGTTTCAAAGCAGCTTTACAGTGAAAATAGGTAAGTAAAGTAAAGTAGTTTAGGGCTGGACAGTACAGCATTTGAACTCGCTCTGGATTAAAGCATGCCCAAATAATGCACAGATGTAAATATTGTAAACTCAACTTTTGAATGACATACCGGTATCGTCGTATGGTCTATCGGGAACCAGCACCATGACAGTGAAAAAGCAGCAAATGTGAAAGACATGCTCGAATCACAAGCTGCTGTTTCTTTGTTACAAGATTTATACGTGAAGTCATTGAGAAGCACAACCGCCACCAGCCGTGAAATCAGAACAGAAATCAATCACTGATCAAATATTGAACACACGCGAGTAGGGGTGTGTGATACGCATCATCAATGAAAATATCACATTTAATGATGTGGACGCGTACACTGAGTGTGTCACTCGTGTAAAAGCAAACAAACAGTGAAAGCCCATGCTTTGGTTGTGTGATGAAGTCTAGTAGAATGAAGTGAGAACGACTCTAAAACCTAAAACCATATATTTATTTTTAGTCTTATACTTCTATATGATAGTCACATTTGTCTGTTATAAAGTCACAATTGTGTGATATAACAGTATAATTGACTTATATAGCTTACATAAGCTATGTAAGTCCATTATATAGACTTTATAACACACAATTGCGACTTTATATCACACAATTCTGATAAAAAAGTCAAAATTGTGAGATATAAAGTCGCAATTACCTTTTTTATTTTTTATTCTGTGGCGGAAACAAGCGTCTATATACACCAGCCCACAAACACACTAATTTACTTATTGTTACCGACAAAATCCCCCAAAATACGGAGTATTTATAATTATAATTTTCTGCCAGTATCGCACACCCCTGCATGAGACGGGTCTGAAACACAGACGGGCCGATGTGGGCCGAGCGGCAGCATGCAGATCTACAAGGAACGTTGTGTTTGAGGACTCACTGCTTTTTTGCCGAACTCACTCTTGGGCAGAACCAGCGAGCCGGTGATGTATCCGCCTGGACCGGCACCTTTAGGGATCCTGGAACACAAACACAAGCATCTGCATCCTCTGACCGATTTTTTTAATTAACCAAAAATAACATTTCATTTTCTTGCAGGAATAACATTCATATGCTTCTGAATCCTATATGTTTCCAAACCTTTTGGTCAAAAGCACTCAAGTCAGTGTCTGCATGTTAGTGAATCATGTCTGAATATAACAAAAGGGGAAATTAAACTAGACATATCTAAATTTATAAACTCGTGACTGAGTAACAAAGTGAAGCAATCAAGAAAACAAGAGTTTGCTTCTACCAAGTAACAGAAGGGTTTGCATATGAAGAACCAATCAGATTGTAGGGAAATTATATAATGCATCATGTCACTTTTGCCATGCTTCTATTCTATAAAAACTGCTGTATTCTTTTTGCTGGTGGGATTCTCTCTGTAATTGGTCTGAGATCCTCCGGCCGTGATTAAAGCATATTCGAAGGTAATGTCTGGAGTCTGTTTAGGTAATGCTGTGCAACAGGTTAGTGGAGCACTAGAGACCTTATTCCCAAGTGATAGTGGTTAGGCAACTATAATTCTTAAGCATTTTTATGCAGTCAGAATAGCTACTCTTAGGCGGCAACCAACACGGTCAGAGGTGAACTCACCCGAGTATCATTTTTGAAAGTGTCTGGAGACGCCCCAGGTAAACTTAAAGGGGCAGTCTGTAAGTATGACAGCTTGTGGTCGAAATCGGTACTGCAGTCCAAATTCAAAATATCCGAGATCGTTGTTTCCCTGCCTCCTCAGACTAAACACTCACGCTGGTTGCCAGATTGAGGACACACAACAGGAACGAGTGCGATTGACAACGAAAGCCAAGGAGACTTACACACTAAGTTAATGAGTTGATTTATCCATGTTTTTATATGCTCTCGTTCAGAGTTTTTAAATGGATAGAGGCTTTTTAGGTTGTATGGAATCTGCCATCTCTGACCCAGTTTGTTTGCTTGTTTCCAAGGCTGTAATACGCTGTGTTTCCTGCTAACTGACACCCCGGGGTGTCGAAATACTAATGGGTGAACTGGCAGTGGGCGGAGTCACACAGACCAAAACAAAAACCGACTGACAACACAGAAACGCACATTTCAAAGTAAAATATCTTTTGTGTTTTTCAGAGAAACGAGGATGTGAACTTAGCATGTTTCCTAAATATCTGCAAACATATGGTATTTTTTATGATTTAGTAGAGTAAAAATAGTTACATACAGCACCTTTAAAGGGGTCGTCAGATGCCGATTTTCCACAAGTTGGTATGATTCTTTAGGGTCTTCATGTAAAAGTTTGTAATATACTTTGGTTAAAATTCCTCAATGGTTGTGTAAAACAACACACTCTTTACCTCCTCAAAAACAGCTCTGTTCACAGCGACCCGTTAAATGATAATGAGGTGCATGTCTCTTTAAATGATAATGAGGTGCATGTCTCTTTAAATGATAATGAGGTGCATGTCTCTTTAAATGATAATGAGCAACTGCTCTCTTCCATGGGGGGTGTCGACACAAGACTCGTAAAGTGATGCCTTGGCGGACAGTAAACAAATGGCTGAGGGCGTAAATATGTTAATACGGGAAATGGAGTTGTTAAAAAGTACCGCCTATTGTACTCACACGCTCATCGGATATGTCTGTGATTGGCTACAATGATCAGCGCTTCAAAAGCATGTTGTAAACGTACATCAGTGAGGCTCTTCAGCGAGCGCTTGCACAGATACACACGCGAGCGTTTGAAAGCAGGCGTCCATCAGCGGACCGGTCCTGCTTGTGCTTTCAAACACTCCCGCTCCCGTTGTTTAAAACACTTCCGTGTGCTCTCAAACGCTCCCGTGCGCTGTAGCCAATCACAGACAAGTCCGATGAGCGCGTGAGTACAATAGGCAATCAGAGGCGTTTAAGATTCTGCTCAACAGAGCACAAACGGCACATTTTTTACATTTCAGTACAGACTAGTACCGAAGTCTGTACTTTTTGCCAACTCTAACGGGAAATATGCTAATACGGGACAGTCCGTCAGCGGTCGTGGGCGGAGCATGAGCAATATATGATATCATATTGCGCAGAAAATCCAAACGGCTTGATTATTGAGAGTGTTTAGACTTTTTGAGGATTAAAAAAAAAGATTTTGTTCACTGTATGGTGGTTGTGTCACACTGAAAAGACACATTTATATGCAAACACTATATAAAAATGATTTTTGAATCCGATGAACCCTTTAAAAGTTGCATCTCAAACTATGTTACAAGATTAAATTAAGAATACATTGATACATCCTGAGCGTTCCCAGTTCATTGGCTTGTGTGGTTACAGGTCTGAGATCAGTTCAGGTCTGGTGTTCCTCAGGGCTCAGTTTTAGGCCCTTTACTCTTTAATACATTATCACTTTTATGCTGATGATACTCGTGGTTTCTAGAGTCTTACTAGTGTTTTTTGTGTGTATCTGTATCTCTGCAAGCGCTCGCTGAAGAGCCTCATTGATGTATATTTACAACATGTTTTTAAAGCGCTGATCATTGTAGCCAATCACAGACATATCCGATGAGCGTGTGAGTACAATAGGCAATCAGAGGCGTTTACGATTCCGCTCAACAGCGCACAAAGCGTGACTCACATTTAAATCAATTTCAGTATCGACTTTGGTACAATTTTTAGTACCGAAGTCGATACTTTGACAACTCTAATGGGAAATATGCTAATACGGGACAGTCCGTCAGCGGTCGTGGGCGGAGCATGAGCAATATGACATCATATTGCGCAGAAAATCCAAACGGCTTGATTATTGAGAGTGTTTAGACTAAAAAATAAATAAATAAATAAAAAAGAGTGAATGGATTTTGTTCATTGTATGGTGGTTGTGTCACACACTGCAAAGACACATTTATATGCAAACACCATATAAAAGTGGATTTTGCATCCGATGACCCCTGTGGCTAACGGACACTCACTTGTCGTCAGGCAGAGCGGTGATGTAGAAGGGCTGCGAGGCGCCGGGGCTCAGCGTGAGCGAGTTGGACTTCTTCTTGGCCATCATGGCGGCCCGGTGTGTCTCGTAGACGTCCAGCGAGAGTGTGTTGGAGAGCCGGTGCGAGACGAGGAACGGCAGGTCCTTCAGACGCTCGAGCTCGCTCTGCTGCTCGTGACGCACCTGCAGACGCACCGTGTAATCGCCCTTCTCCAGCTTCAGGGAGTACTGAGGGAACAACACATCTCAGAGCCGGGACACACACTGCGGGGCGCAACGGGTCACGCATCCATGGGGCGGATCAATGACGGTTTTTGAGCCACGGATCGGATCATTTTTCAGATCAGCAAAAATAAAAAGTATAAATATAAATATGGGGCTTTATATCTATTACTTAAAGATCACTTGCAAGTTTTTCGATATCACATCAAACACTACTAGCCTAAATGATAAAGTTCAAGCATTATTAAAAACAAGTGAACAGTCAGTAATAAAATAAGAACAAATACACAAATTACAAGCAGAGATTAATACTAAATAACAAAGTCTAACAGTGGTATTCAGGCACAGAAATTAATAATTAAGCCTAAATGTAAAATAACACTATTTATTCACTGTAGAAATTAAATATAGTTTCGTCTTTGTTAAAGCTGTATTTTGTTGTTTTATGAACATTAATGACACAGACGACAGCAGGAATATTAGGCCGCCGTCACTTTAAGACCGAATAAACTGACACAAATCTGGTTTCTTTCTCAACTGTTGACTTATGACGAGTATTTTGACATAATTGTGTGTTTGTGTGTCCGTTAAAGGGCAAGGAAACGCAAAAGTGTAATCAATTAGACCCTCTCTCTGCACGTGTGTGTGTGTGTGTGTGTGTGGCTGTGCGCACATATAATCCTTGAGTCCCGATTTTCGCCTCTTCTTTTGCGTTTAAAATAGTTTGAATGTGTAAATTGGGAAGACAAAACACGTCCAAATGATAAACTTTCACTCAATGCTGATTAAATTTAGCAGTTAATCCACGCAGCACACGCGTGCCGAACGCATCACGGTCACCTGAGATCCGTTGCACCCCTAACACACTGTGCTAAAGAGACGTGCTGCCGAGGTTAGTGTTGTTCTGGGTACCTGGTGTGGGTAGGCATCTCCAGATCCCATGAGCCTCTTGTTCTGGTCAAACAGGAGCCAGAGTTGACTGTCAAACTCAGACTCGTATAATAACTCGCACAGAAGTGGACAGCTGGGCATCACCTCGCCACTCTTGGGCTGAAATATCAACATCAATCAACCATTATGGCAACAACACAAATATATAACTCCTCATTAATGTAAGGACGCAGAGGTAAACACACACCTGATGGAAATTATACGTGAGGACGATCTCGTAGAGCTGTCTGTTGTTGGGTAACACATCCCTGACGCCGAGGGGTTTGACTTTAGCGCTCACAGGCCTATAGAGGAGACACACACACACACACACACACAGTAGAGAGGTTCAGCATGCATATTTCATGAAGACAAGTAAAGTATTGAAACGCATTTCACTTGAAGATCTCCCAGAGGAAGGCTTTAGCTATCTAAAACACCTCATATCCCACTTAAGCTGTATTTATGGGCATTACTGAACATCAATCTGACAGTGTGCATGAGTGTGATGCACAATAGATCAGGAGAGCAAGATGCTTTAAAAAGCTTATGCACATCATAATTGTGTTAAATTGCTGTTCCTAGTAATGTTGAATCAGAATCAGTTCCTCTCGCAGCATCTCTTCTCTTCTCTGATGACGAGGGCGGGGCTTTAACCTGTCACTCACATGAGATCAGCCAATAGCAAACCACAACCATCCAATCAATTCCCCACAGACACAATCAAGCCCCGCCCACATGTGTTCTTGTTCCAGAAGCGCTTCACTCGATATACGACACAATAGAGGAGAAGACCAGTGTAACGCCACTTTCATGACGAGTTTGATGAGCAAATGTCAGAAGAGTGAAACTGAGACGTTTCTGCACATTATTTAGTGTTCTGCGAGGTGTGTGTGGATACCTGAGGGGCTGAACCCAGTTCTTCAATGTGATTGTTGGGGAAACATCTTCATATCTCAATGGAGAACAGACCTCAAAACTAGAAATCCCTTCAGAGGCGTGCTAGATATACAGGAACACACGAACAAGAGTCCTTGATGAACACATCTGACACACGCTGCTTTTAGCACCATGATTTTATTATGATTTGAAAGTCTCTTACACTCACCAAGGCTGCATTTAATTGATCAAAAATACAGTAAAAACAGTGAAATATTATCATAATGTAAATCATCTGTTTTCTATGTGAATATACAGTAAAGTGTAATTTATTCCTGTGATCAAAGCTGAATTTTCAGCATCATTACTCCAGTCTTCAGTGTCACATGATCCTTCAGAAATCACTCTAATATGAGGATCTGATGCTCAAGACACAGTTATGATTATTATCGGTGTTGAAAAGATTTCATATTTTCATGGAAACTGATGCATTATATTTTTAAGGATTTTTAGATGAATAGTAAGTTCAAAAGAACAGCATTTATTTTAAATAGAATCTTTTGTAACATTATAAATGTCAGTTTTGATCATTTTAATGCCTCCTTGATGAATAAAAGTATGAACAGAAAGGTGCTGTGAAATACGTAAGCCTGAACCGACTCACAATATGAAGAGGGGAGGGTGATGTCACCAGCCCGTGGAAGGAAATGACATAATCAATGTTGACGTCACCGAGACTCGCCCACCAGCGAGCGACACACAACTCCAGAGTCCGTCCTGGCTGAGAAACACACAAAGATGAACATGTGACCCGATCGACACAGCAAAACTAATATTAAAGGGATAGTTCACCCAAAAATTAAAATTAGCAACTTTTATCATGGATAGAACCACTTTTATCATAGATAGATGCACTTTTATGATGGATAGATGCACTTTTATGATGGATAGATGCACTTTTATGATGGACAGATGCACTTTTATCATGGATAGAACCACTTTTATCATGGATAGATGCACTTTTATGATGGACAGATGCACTTTTATCATGGATAGATGCACTTTTATCATGGATAGAACCACTTTTATCATGGATAGATGCACTTTTATCATGGATAGAACCACTTTTATCATGGATAGATGCACTTTTATCATGGATAGAACCACTTTTATCATGGATAGATGCACTTTTATCATGGATAGAACCACTTTTATCATGGATAGATGCACTTTTATCATGGATAGATGCACTTATGACAGATAGATGCACTTTTATGATGGATATATGCACTTTTATGATGGACAGATGCACTTTTATGATGGACAGATGCACTTTTATGATGGATAGATGCACTTTTATCATGGATAGATGCACTTTTATCATGGATAGATGCACTTTTATCATGGATAGATGCACTTATGACAGATAGATGCACTTTTATGATGGATATATGCACTTTTATGATGGACAGATGCACTTTTATGATGGACAGATGCACTTTTATGATGGACAGATGCACTTATCATGGATAGAACCACTTTTATCATGAATAGATGCACTTTTATCATGGACAGATGCACTTATCATGGATCGAATAGATGCACTTTTATGATGGATAGATGCACTTTTATGATGGACAGATGCACTTTTATCATGGATAGATGCACTTATCATGGATCGAATAGATGCACTTTTATGATGGATAGATGCACTTTTATGATGGACAGATGCACTTTTATGATGGATAGATGCACTTTTATCATGAATAGAACCACTTTTATGATGGATAGATGCACTTTTATGATGGATAGATGCACTTTTATGATGGATAGATGCACTTTTATCATGGATAGAACCACTTTTATCATGAATAGAACCACTTTTATGATGGATAGATGCACTTTTATGATGGATAGATGCACTTTTATGATGGATAGATGCACTTTTATCATGGATAGAACCACTTTTATCATGAATAGATGCACTTTTATGATGGACAGATGCACTTTTATGATGGACAGATGCACTTTTATCATGGATAGATGCACTTATCATGGATCGAATAGATGCACTTTTATGATGGACAGATGCACTTTTATGATGGACAGATGCACTTTTATCATGGATAGATGCACTTATCATGGATCGAATAGATGCACTTTTATGATGGATAGATGCACTTTTATCATGGATAGAACCACTTTTATCATGAATAGATGCACTTTTATCATGGATAGATGCACTTTTATGATGGATAGAACCACTTTTATCATGGACAGATGCACTTTTATGATGGACAGATGCACTTTTATGATGGACAGATGCACTTTTATCATGGATAGATGCACTTATCATGGATCGAATAGATGCACTTTTATGATGGACGGATGCACTTTTATGATGGATAGATGCACTTTTATGATGGATAGATGCACTTTTATGATGGACAGATGCACTTTTATGATGGATAGATGCACTTTTATCATGGATAGATGCACTTTTATCATGGATAGAACCACTTTTATCATGAATAGATGCACTTTTATGATGGACAGATGCACTTTTATGATGGACAGATGCACTTTTATCATGGACAGATGCACTTTTATCATGGATAGATGCACTTTTATCATGGATAGAACCACTTTTATCATGGACAGATGCACTTTTATCATGGACAGATGCACTTTTATCATGGACAGATGCACTTATCATGGATCGAATAGATGCACTTTTATGATGGACAGATGCACTTTTATGATGGACAGATGCACTTTTATGGACTTCAAAACAGAAACGGACATATCTCTGCCATTATAAAGCTTGGAAGAGCCAGGACATTTTTTAATATAAGTGATTATATTTGTCTGAAAGAAGAATGTCATATACACCTAGGATGACTTGAGGGCGAGTAAATCATGGGGTAACTTTCATTTTTGGGTGAACTATCCCTTTAATCACATATGTAAACTGTGTATGTCTTGCGTACCAGCACAGGAAAAGCCTCCGTGAGCGAGCCCTTCTCCAGCAGAGACGAGAACTTATAAAACTCATTGGCTCGATACGCTCGCTGCTTCACCAGATGAACCGCATGCAGGACGAACTTCGACGACACGTCTCCAGAGTGAGACGTTAACGAGATCTCTGAGAAAATAATCATAGATCATAGATTTGCGTTGCACTGATGCATCATTCGTCCACACCAGTGTTGTCACGATTGCAACATTAAAGGATTAGTTCACTTCAGAATTAAAATCTCCTGATAATTTACTCTTCCACGCCATCCAAGATGTTCGTCTCTTTCTTCAGTCGAGGAAAACATTCCAGGATTTTTCTCTATATAGTGACTTCAACAGTTTGACGGCTCGACACGATCCCAGCTAGTATCACTAGCTGTGATGCTAGTATCGCATCACAGCTAGTGCAAGACCAGCATTTGTGGTAAAAAAGTATATAAATGTTTATTTTTTCAGAAAATGTCTGCTGGTTTGTCTAGATAAGACTCTTATTCCTCCGCTGGGATCGTGTCGAGCCGCTGAAGTCACTATATGGAGAAGAATCCTGGAATGTTTTCCTCAAATTTCTTTTCGACTGAAGAAAGAGACGAACATCTTGCATGACGTGTGGGAGAGTAAATTATCAGGAAATTTTAATTCTGAACTACTCCTTTAAAGATTTCTCGGCCAGGTTAGCCAAAACACACATTACCTGCCCATGATGCTCCATGAGGAACGTTGATGAAATGCCGCCGGATCTGTCCTGGTCTGAAGTGGACGTCTGTGAACGCGACCTCCTGACTGCGAGTATCAGTGACTCTATAAGACACAAACACACGTCACACACCAGCAGAAACACACCCTCACGGACGCAGGCGTGTAGTTGGACTCACTTGGCAGGGATGATGACCGTTATAGGCACTCTGAAGAGAGGACCAGCGCCGAGAGCCGACGTGTCGAATCCACACACCTGCAAAACACCATCATTAAAGGGAGAGTTCACCCAAAAATGAAATATATGACATTCTTCTTTCAGACGAATACAATCAGAGTTATATTAAATGTCCTGGTTCTTCCAAGCTTTATAATGGCTGTTTCTGTTTTGAAGTCCATAAAAGTTCATCTATCCATCATAAAAGTGCCTCTGTCCTTTGGCACTTTTATGATGGAGAGATGCACTTTTATGATGGATAGATGCACTTTTATGATGGAGAGATGCACTTTTATGATGGAGAGATGCACTTTTATGATGGAGAGATGCACTTTTATGATGGAGAGATGCACTTTTATGATGGATAGATGCACTTTTATGATGGAGAGATGCACTTTTATCATGGATAGATGCACTTTTATGATGGACAGATGCACTTTTATGATGTAGAGATGCACTTTTATGATGGATAGATGCACTTTTATGATGGAGAGATGCACTTTTATGATGGACAGATGCACTTTTATGATGGATAGATGCACTTTTATGATGGAGAGATGCACTTTTATGATGGATAGATGCACTTTTATGATGGAGAGATGCACTTTTATGATGGATAGATGCACTTTTATGATGGACAGATGCACTTTTATGATGGATAGATGCACTTTTATGATGGATAGATGCACTTTTATCATGGATAGATGCACTTTTATCATGGACAGATGCACTTTTATCATGGACAGATGCACTTTTATCATGGACAGATGCACTTTTATCATGGATAGATGCACTTTTATCATGGATAAATGCACTTTTATGATGGATATATGCACTTTTATGATGGACAGATGCACTTTTATCATGGATAGATGCACTTTTATCATGGATAAATGCACTTTTATGATGGATATATGCACTTTTATGATGGACAGATGCACTTTTATCATGGATAGATGCACTTTTATCATGGATAAATGCACTTTTATGATGGATATATGCACTTTTATCATGGATAGATGCACTTTTATCATGGATAGATGCATGGATAGATGCACTTTTATCATGGATAGATGCACTTTTATCATGGATAGATGCACTTTTATGGACTTCAAAACAGAAACGGCCATTCACTGCCATTATAAAGCTTGGAAGAACCAGGACATTTTTTAATATAACTGAGTAAATCATGGGCTAATTTTCATTTTGTGGGTGAACTATCCCTTTAACACAAATCGCGTCTCAGGACATTTAAATGCTGGGAATGTGACTGTGGTGTCGTGCCTCGGTGTAGTGAAGCCCCTCTCGAAGGCCCAGCGGGTCGATGCGCACGTTCAGGTGGCGGCACTGGTTCATGAGCTCCAGGTGCGACGGGCATTGAACCCAGGGAGCGTTGCAGACCAGAGCCAGATGCAGTTGCAGAGAGATACGGGCCGAGTTCTCTGCGGAGACAAGCTGTGGAGTTAGTCTGGTTATGAGTGTAGTTGATGAGTTAGTCTGGTTGTAGTGCTAGTTGATGAATTAGTCAAGTCAAGTCTCCTTCATCTATACAGCGCTTTAACACTATAGAGTTTCACCGCAGCTTTACAGAGATAACAGGAGATTACAGTAACAGAGAGTGTTTAGGCTTTACAGCAGCTCTAGAGCTCTAGCTCAATCAGATCCTAAAAGAAAAACAAAACCTGTGAAAATTTAAAAGTCCCCCTGTGGTGAAAATCCAGCGTTTAATGTTGTTTATGTGTGTATTTGGTGTTTTTAATATGCTATAAGACACACCATGTGTAAGTTCATAAGTCGACAGCATTGCTGAGTATTTCCTGCTTAAAACTGCAGTGAACCAAAGACAGTCTCAAAAACACGGTTTGAAATCGCTGGTGTTTCTGACGTCACAAACGACCTTGTAACCAATCAGATCAACGTGTGATCGTCAACCAGTGGATCTCTGAGCTGAGTGAGTGGAGGCGGGGCTCATTTGCATACTCATAGAACCGAGTATACTAAATGAGGCGAGGGTGTCGAGTTACAGTCAAGATATTTTAAGGCAGGAAGACAAAAAAACTTTTAAATACGTAATTTTGGTGAGTTTTAAGGAATAAAATGTTTGACTACAGGGGGACTTAAAGAAAACAAGTTGATAAAAAGATGAAATCCAATATATGGTGGTAATATGGCATAATGAGAGATTGATAAGCCATTTAAAAACCCGGAACACCAAATTAGCTATTTTCAGCACAATGAAGTGTTCAGTTCAGTTCCTCTATGAAGTGTAGTGTGTACCTGCGTTCTCTGGAAACACGGGCTCGATGCCGACGGCGTGATCGGACGGGCCGGTGACGTGGGCCGGTTCCCTGAGGTAGACTCCTCTCTGAGACCCTACGGTCACGCTGAAGCCCAGGCCGCTGGTGGGCAGAGACACGTGTTGCATGAGGTAGTCGAACGCACGCTCCACCTGCGCATCACACAAACACACACTCATGATCCGTGAACACACACACACTCGAGCACTGTCTGCGTCTCAGTACCTGAATGATGCCGTGACCCTGTGCAAACACTTCGATATCATCCACTTTAAGAGCCGTGTTCTCCAGAGCTCGCCGCACCACCGGCACTGTGGGACGCACGCCGTTCTGCTTCAGACCTGGCAAACACACACACACAGTCAAACCAAACATCACTCAGACACCAGATATAATGTGTGATATTGTTTCACTAGTGTGTGCAGGACACTATAGTTCATTTCTGTGAGTGAGGAGAGCAAAATAAAGTAAACTGTGACATATTACACCCAATAATTCTTCATACAGAGACTACCAGTAAAGATTGGGAGCAGAAATGATTCGGACACTTTGAGCTGATCATGTTTTGCTGAAGTGTGTTTTCTGTAATTGCTAATGCTCTTTTTACACACACACTGAACAACATGAAGCATTGCTTGGTCACTGGTTGAGCTAAACTGGTATTATCTAATTGTGTAGTTCAATTTACCAGCTGACAGATATTCAACATAATTCATGTGTGAGAGTCGAACAGAAGGACGGACAAAACCAGTCAAATATCCACTGATCTGAGAACTCTGAGTTCTGCTCATGTTTATCACCATTATAGCGAATAAACTGTGATAATGTGAGACATGTTGAAGTGTGTGTGTGAAGTGTGTGTGTCGGCACCTGAGAGCACGAGCGCGATCCCCCCGCAGGCGTTGGGCGAGGACATGGAGGTGCCGTTCATGAGCTGTGTGCCGCGGAGCGTCCAGTTGGGAACAGAGGCGATAGCTCCGCCGGGAGCGCTAATGCTAACGCCCAGAGCGCCGTCAGTGCTGGGCCCGCGCGACGACCACGTGTACTGGTTCGGGGGAAGCTTCTCTCTCAGCGAGTACTCGGCCACCATCATGTCAGGCGTCACGTAAGCGCCCACACCTGCACATCAGGGCCATCAAGGAGAGCCGATTATACATCATCATCGAGTATTTATTAAAGCCATGTCAGCAGCAATGCTATCGCCAAGTTGGGTTGGGAATCAAAATTCAATTCCCGAATACTTGGTCAGGAATCGGATACTTGTTATAAAATTTAAATTTCAAAATGTTTTGGTCAAAAATGAGCGAAGAGCACCACAAATCTCTGTATAAAAGCACAATGAAGTGATGTGTGTTGTCAGTACCGATCACACTGCTGGTGGTTCCTCCGGGACAGCCCACGGTGGACAAACACGGGCCGTTGTTCCCAGCGCTCGACACGAACAGAACATTATGCTTCTGCACAGCCTCCGTGATGACCTCGCAGACTCTCCTGAGGATAAGCAGACGCACACGTGAGTCGAGGAGACGTTTCCCAGCGCGCCCTGAGACCGAGGACATGATCAGCTCTCTCACGAGCAGCGATGGGTGTAGAGAATTACTAAGTATTATTAAAGGGATAGTTCACCCCAAAATGAAAACTCTGTCAGTAATGACTCTCCCTCATGTTGTTCAACCCCGTAAGACGGGACACAAATTAAGATATTTTTGATTAAATCTGAGAGCTGGATCACTCCTCAACAGGCTTCTTAAGGGATCGACACTGGGCGGCCCAGAAAAGTTATTAAAGACATCGTTAAAATAGTCCGAGTGACTACAGTGGCTCAACCTTACGTTATGCTCACTATTGGCCAGCATCACACACACATGACCAGCATCGGCCAATAGTGAGCCTGCGTTCGTACAACCCAGAAGCGCTGCGCTGTTACACTACGCGAACTCACTCAGGCCCACAGAGAAGGACATGAAGAGTTGAATAAAGTCGGTAATTTGGGGTTTTTTGCGCACAATAAATATCTTCATTTGTGTTCCGAAGATGAACGAAAGTCTTACGGGGTTGAACAACATGAGGGAGAGTAATTACTGACAGTTTTTATTTTTTGGTGAACTGTCCCTTTAAGTGCTATTAGTTACTGTAATTTAATTACTTTTCCCTCGAAAAAGTAAAGTAAGGGATTACTCTTAATATTTCTGTAATTTAATAACAGCTACTTACAAAGAATCCAACGACTAGTTTTGCATGTGTAATCAGAAGCTCACCCTGAGTTGGGCCAGTGCGTCGCCTCGCCGTAACTGTAGTTCACCAGATCACACTTGTACTTTATGACTTCAATCATCTGCAACAAATAAACACAAAATAAAGCAAGTTTGAATCAGTGTTTTGGTGAGTTTTAGTGAATACGTGAATCGTATTATCAACATGTTTGACTATATTTCTCTTTTAAAATAAATGACACCCTTGTTTTGATATTTTGTCTCTAATGAATGACATTCAGACATATTTAATGTGTCCATTATATTATATCTTTGAGTTTAAAGGTGCTCTAAGCGATGTCGCGCGTTTTTTGGCCAAAACATTTTTTGTCACATACAGCAAACATCTCCTCACTATCCGCTGGCTGCCTGTCCTCTGAACACACTGTAAAGAAACGCGATCTCTGTAGACAGCCCAGGCTCCACAAACAGCAACAAAAACAAACTGCAGCGACCCGCTCCCCGAAACATAACAAACTGTTCCAGCCAATGACCGACAAGAAGGGTTTGGGGGTGTGGTTTGGGGGGTTAGTGTGCGGATGAGGAGGAGGGAGGGTCTAGCTAGCCTCCGTTTTGTTTGACAATAGTTCGAACGTCAACAAGAAGTGATGTCACCCAGGATCGCTTAGAGAACCTTTAAAGATAGATGTATTTTATTCATTTTAATCAAATTATATTAAACGTATTCATTTATTATTTATTTTAATCAAATTTCATGTATTTGTTTTAATCAAATTATTTAGTTATTTACTTGGTTCAATCTTTATATATATATATATATATATATATATATATATATATATATATATTAGGGCTGTCAAACGATTAATCACGATTAATCGCATCCAAAATAAAAGTTTGTGTTTACATAATATATGTGTGTGTACTGTGCATAATTATTTTATATATAAATGCACACATGTATATATTTAAGAAAAATATGTTATTTATATATAAAATGTTTATATTTATATAAAATATACATTATATATAGGCTACATTCAGTCTATATACAGTATATACATGCAAATATGTCTTAAATACACATGCATGTGTGGGTATTTATGTATTAAAAATAATTATACACAGTACACACACATATATTATGTAAACACAAACTTTTATTTTGGATGCGATTAATCGTGATTAATCGTTTGACAGCCCTAATATATATATATATATATATATATATATATATACACACACTTTTTATTTATTTAAATCAATAATTTATTACTAATTTATTTCTATCAAATTTTTTTTTTTTAATCAATTAATTTTAATCTTTTAATGTATTGATTTTTTTTTTTTTTTAATTGTGTTTATTTATTTACATTTTTTTGTACTCAAATTTATTTAGTTAAAACTTATTTTTATTTGCTTCTCTTTCAATTTTTTACACTGTTTTTCTCTAAACATTTACATAAAACCCAGTTTGAGACAGTTGTTAATGTAAAATAATACTAACTTTATATATGATTTTTTTTTTAAATGTGAACTTGAACGAAAATGTTAAATATTGTGATAAAACAAGTCCGACGAAGTACTAAACTACTAAAACTCAAATAAAATAAATCTAAAAAGCGAATAGCAAAATGACTCAAGACTAAACAAAAAAATGGAAAATATACAAATAAAAGCTCACTAAAAATACTATAACAGCATGTAAATAACACTAAAGTAACCCTGAATCAATAGTTTTGATGTCACTCGTCACTTCATGCGTTTCTACTGATTGGATAGCGATCGGATTTATCAAATCCGTTTACACCTGGTCACATAAATGTGTTTCCCCAAAACGGATATTCCCGCGCGATATGCAGATTTACAGAGTTCACGTCAGCGAAAGCAACAGATATGAGCAGTGTTGGGCAAGTTACTTTTAAAAAGTAATTAGTTACAGTTACTAGTTACTTCTTCCAAAAAGTAACTAAATTAGTTACTCAGTTACAAATTTTAAAAGTAACTAGTTACTTAAGAAAGTAACTATTGCGTTACTTTCAAGTAAAATTAAATTTAAATTTTAAAAATTAAATTAAATTTTAAATGCTCAAATGTGACCCCACCTCTACCCCTCTTTAACGGAACTTAAAATACATGTGCATGTTCAATTATTTATGATAAATCTGAATATTATAATGAAATGGACACTTAATACAATACATTATTAACAGAAACATGAAACATTGTACACACATCTAAAAAAAAAAATGTTGCTGTGGGACAAAGTGAGACTAGCCTCCAATCAAATGCCATATATGTAGATATTATGTTTATATAGTGGATCAATGCAAATAACACAATAGATGTTTTGGAACTTTTGATATTCGTTGCCCCTCAACAGGCCACAACTGGGCAAAATTAAATTAAGCTTGTTAAGCAATATACCAAAAAGACTGACTGGCTTGTGTTGTTCCTTGTGTGTCCTGTCCTGTCCTGTCCGACTATGCGTTATGATGGGTCGTTCGCAATTCATGAGCGTAGCCGTTAGTGATGATGGGTCGTTCGCAAATGAGCGTTAGTGATGATGGATCGACTCGTTCGCGAATGAGCTTTTGATGGGTTGTTCGCGATTCGCGAATGAGCCGACTCTAAGAGCCATATCTCGCATATCTGAAGAGCCAAATCTATTTTTACAAATTTAGCCTATAGAAATTAAATAATTATGTAATAAAAATTGAAATATTATAGTCAAAGTCATTTAAAGAGCCGTTTGTGAGCCAAAAGAGCCGGGTCTTTTCAGTGAGCTGAGTCAAAAGAGCCGAATGCCCATCACAACTATGCGTGCTTTCGAACACCCGCCCAACTCTACCTCTGATTGGCTTACAATGACATTTTACTCTACCTCAGTCGTCAGCATTTATGCGCTTGTCTCGTGCTCTGCCCACTAACCAAGGAAGAACAGTAAAAAAAAGTATTTGCCTCTCGCTCAGAGATCTAGTTGGTCTGATGAAAAAAACCCAGCTTCATCAGTTATAGTAACGCGCCGCATTTTTTAGCAGTAACGGGAACGGCGTTATTAAGATGAGAAGAGTAATCAATTAGATTACTCGTTACTGGAAAAAGTAGTCCCGTTAGTAACGGCGTTATTTATAACGATGATTGATTTGTGATAGTTTGCACGTTGCACACTAGCGGTGTTGACTAGCGCCGTCATATCTGGCTATAACATGACATATAGCCTATCACATGTTTATCTATTAGCATTGTTGGGAGGAGTAAAATGTACATATGTGGTTTCAACGACCAGACGCATTTACACTTTGGTCCTCCTGGAGTGGTTTGAGCGAGCGGATCTAAGCGAATGCGTTGCGGAGGGCGTTTACACCTGGCCTCAGGGACGCATGAAGTGGCCTGGTGTAAACGCCCTGTGATGGACCGCTGATGGTCTCTCACCGCTCGTATGAGGCCGGTGCCGGTCTCCATGGTGCTGAGGCGCGTGTCTCCGATCTTCAGCGCCAGGATCTGGGCTCCCGGGGCCACGCCGTTGCGCTCGGGCTCCTCGGGGAAGTGTCCGGCGGCGATGCTGGCCACATGTGTGCCGTGAGCTCCTGCAAACACATGCAATACTCCGTTACACATGCATTCAATTCCACGAAGGACTGATGCACTGGGCTCTTTTATAGAAGATACTGTATAAACGGATGCAACATGTTTATGTTTCATGTTTATGTTTGTTATCAAACATGTTTCTGTTTCACTGTTGACAGTAACGCAGACATCCGGGGTCTCGTTTATGAAACTGTGTGTGAGATCCTTACTAAAAGTGTACGTGCGCCCGAAAGCCACGGCAAATAATACTCAGACTTATAAAACTGTGCGTACGCCAAAATTCCCTTTATAGGGATTTTTTTTTTTTTTTACAATTTTTATTATACAGACAAAAAAAAAACATTAATTAAATCATTAAAGAGAAAACATTGTCTGCACTTTTATCTTTTTACACGTTCTTTTCCCACATATAACTGAATGAGGAGAGAACAACAGAGAAACATGCACGTGTGTGTATTTATATATACAAAATTATTATACACAGCCAACAAACACACACATTATGTACACACACTTTTATTTTGGATGCGATTGATTGTTGCCCAGCACTAGTTTTTATAAATCACAACGTATGTGTATCATGAATTAGTGAAGTCTATTTATTTTTATGTGTATGAATATTTTATGTATCAGGTTTTGGTGAACTGTCCATTACAAATGTCCCTATCAGGGACAGTAGAGTATATTTCCTGTCACGTGTGTGTGTGTGTGTGTCTGTGTGTGTGTGTGTGTGTGGCGTACGGCTCCTTCAGGGCCTGTTGTGTGACGGTTATAAGCGAGTCTCGTGGTCATCAGCCTCACCTCCGCTAGTGACGATACACAGCGTGTTTCCCTCGTCGTAGATGTTCAGCGAGTAATTGAGCATCTCTGCGTGTCCCAGCGTGGCGTACTCCTGCTTCTCCCGGTACGAGCTCAGGACGGTGCAGGACGACAGCTCTCCGGTCTCAGACGTGTCCACCACAGCCCTGACACACACACACACACACACACACACGTCAAGTCACCTTCATTTATATAGCGCTTTTACCAATATAGATTGTTTCAAAGCTGTTTTACAGTAGCGGAAACTGACACTTTCTCATGTTAAATACTGTAATCTATATAAATAAACATGACGTTAGTTGTGCATGTTCTGACCTCCATGTGGCGCCGTCGTGCCACGACACACAGTCATACACCGGCCCTGGGTCGCTGTACTTCTTCTCCAGGGTCCCCAACAGCTCCACGTGACACTGCAGCTCCTCCTTCTGTAGCTTCTCCATCTGAAGACACACACACACACAATTTGTATTTTTTAATTGCAGTTTGTTATAATGATTTATCCATGAACATCATTCAGAATCAGAATCAGTTCCTCTCGCAGCATCTCTTCTCTTCTCTGATGACGAGGGCGGGGCTTTAACCTGTCACTCACATGAGATCAGCCAATAGCAAACCACAACCATCCAATCAATTCCCCACAGACACAATCAAGCCCCGCCCACATGTGTTCTTGTTCCAGAAGCGCTTCACTCGATATACGACACAATAGAGGAGAAGACCAGTGTAACGCCACTTTCATGCCAGTGCATCTTTCCCTCGGGTCATTTTGAAGTGTTTATCAGGAGTCCAAGGCTGCGTTTCAGTCCATAATTGTCATGCCCTTCACTCACTAACTTCCCTCCGTCTCCTCCACTCGGATGTGCGTCATTGCTACTGGCGGGACCTTTGCAATAGGCTGAATGGGAACGTGCTAAAGCCCTTGATCACTCACAATCCACTATGGGGTTGATTTATTTATTTCCCTTATGAAATTGTTTAATGCAGCATTCTAGATGTATATAGGTGTGTTTGAGTTATTTAAAAAAAATAAAATAAAATTTAATATATCATAGTTGTTTGTGGTGGGGTAAATTAAACGCAATATGCGTTGACATCACAATCGTGTTGCATTGTGGGATATGGAGCTGCCTGAAGTGTACATATGAAGTAGACTCGCTCCGGGTCGGTCCATGTAAACTTCCCTCATCCACTTCAGGAAGTCAAGCACACTTCAGAATGGCGGCAGGGATTCCCCCGAGGGAAGTGCTTAGGGAAGATTTGTCCCACTTGGACCATGAATACAGAATTTTTTTTGAATGGATTCAAGGATTTTTGTGGTTAAAATTTTAAAAAGTAACAATCCTTCACTTTTGGGTCGACCTGACCCCCTTAGGAATGTGAGGAATGCCTCAGTACACAGACAAACCTAAAAATGCTCAACATTTAAAATAAAAACTTTACCAATAAATGAGTGTATAATGTGTAGATGTGTGTGTGAGCGCACACTGAAGAGAAACTGGGTTTAGGACCCAGCGGAACAGCTCCTCTGCTCCATATAGAGCTATAAGCCCATCTAGAGGCATGAAATATGTGTTATTATTATATTCCACAAGAGGTCAAAGACTCCCAGTGTAAGATATTTAGAGCTGAATTAAAAGGGTTATGCATGAAATTGTGAGTTATTTTGAATTTAAGTAGAAAGAATGTGAAGAATGTGCTTAAATTATTGATCAAATCTAGTAATTTAAAGGTAAAAAAAAAAAAAAAAAATAACATAACAAAAAAAATTGCATTACAAAATAGAAAAAAATATGATCAAAATGAGATAAAATAAGCTTCCTGGAAAAAAATAAATAATAATAATTAGTATAACTTCAGGGCTTCGGGTCGGATGAGGGTTACATGTGTTCCTCAAGTATGCGATCAGTATAAGCGTCTGACCTGAGAGGGGTTCGGGTGACTCTGGTCGAACTCTTCTGCCCGGCGACTGGCCTCAGCGAGAGCGGAGCGGTGTGCCGGATCCCACAGCTTCTCCTTACGCTCTTTCTGAACGGGGGAACAACATCATCAGGTGCGTTTGTTCAGTGGACACGTCCACACAGGGTTGGGGATCGTTTGAATTATAATCATTACGATTCTTATCGATATTCATATTGAAATGCTCACAAAGGAATCGAAATTTTAAGTTTATGACAAGTAATCGCTTCCAGAATTGGAACTGAATTTTGATCCCCAACCCTAGTCACATGACATCAGCTCTGCCGAACGTTACCTGTATTCTCTCTTTGAGAGCTTTAGGGAAAAAATCATAAGCGTTCTTTATTCCGACGTGATATTTCCCCGACGGATTCTCCCAGTCATCCGGAATCTGCAGAGAAACAGGAAACCCTTTAGAGTCACGGAAACACGGCATTAACACACAGGCTGAGTCACACACACACGTTACACTCATATTTCACCCTAATAACAAGAAAAATGTTAAATTATATTTCGCATTATTTTAAACCACGCTATTTTTGTTATTAAGCCAAGAGAATGGTTGGCATCATGGCACTTTTTTAATTGATAGGTTTGAATAACCTTTTTAAATAATTATTATTATTGTGCAATGGTTGGAAATGTGTTCAATTCTGTGTTCGTGTCGACGTGCGAGTGTGTACTGATGGATATAAATATGATACCAGAGCAATTTCCACTATGTGACACAAAAGTCTGAATAAAGATACATTTGCTTTCTTTTGATTTCAGGTTGAAAAATGAGACCCAAACATGTTATTGCTATAGTTTGAGTAACCCGAGCGTCTGAAAGCTTGCGTGAAGTGTGTGTGACGGGTGAATATGAGATATGAGTGTGCGTATAAGAGCGCCGTACTCTGAGCGTGCGTCCCGTGAGTCCGATCACGCTGCCGTCCTTCAGCTCCGCCACGCTGGACATGTTCACGTCTCCGCTGCCCGTCGTGTCGATGATGTCCACGATCTTCGGTCTCCCGTCTGTGGTGATCTGACAAATCAGACAAATCAGATCAGCTTACGTGAAAACATGCGTGTTAAACGAGCTCAGTGCAGAGCACATGATCCCAAGTGTTGCCGGAGGAGCGTTACACGGGATGACAGACGGAAACAAGACATGCATGTCACATGACTCCCTCAGTAGTGGACAACTAGAACAGCTGACAGGTGAGTGTGTGTGTGTGTGTGTGTGAGAAAACAGCTGCTGGATCCTCTTACAGGGATCCTTTAAACAGGGGGAAAAGCAGCGAAGAAATGTAAAAATAAATAAATAAAAATAAGATTAAAATTAAATAAATACATTTTATTCATATAAAAGAATAATAAATGTATGCATTTGATTACAAAATTGATTAAAATAAATGAACAAAATTTAAATAAAAAAAATACGAGCAGCTTAGTAAAATGTAAAAAAAAACCTAAAAACCTATTTTATGAATATAAAAAATAATTATAATAACTTTATTTAATAAATAATAAAAGAAATACATTATATTAATTTAAATAAAAATAAATAAATAAAACCTTTGATAAACACAAATGCTTGAAACACATAAAAATAGGAAAAGCAGTGTAAAAATGTCAAAATAACATTAAATTAAATTGATAAATATATTTAATATTATAAAAAATATTTATAATAAAAATGTATTTAAATAAATAATAAATCAGATTTAAATTAAACATTCGACTAAAATACAAACGATTAAAATAAATACATAAAAATTGATGTAAATACAAAGAAAAGCGGTGTAATATAATAACAGAAAATAAGTAACTAAATAAATACATTGATTGAATGAATTAAATCTGAATTAATATATACTATATTTATACATAACAATAAAACACAGAAGAAAAAAACAATCATGCAATACTTTTCATATTTATAATATCAATTTTCTCAGTATAATTAACTGGCTGTTAATTGGCTGTTATGATGATATCTGGAGGCCTGTGCCCTATCTAGACAGCATTCTGGATCAAGGCTAATGTGCTGGTTTGGAAACAGCCATTGTCATATAGAATACAATGTTTCTGTGATGTCTGACATGACAAATTAATACCACATTAACTTATAATTGTATCTGCCCTCACAAATGCCATAGTACACGTCTGAGAAACTATGGTGTAGCCGTGGTGCTTCTTTGTAAGTCATTGCCATTGATGAGGATGACACAGCTTGCCCTTTCAAACATGCCGTTTATGTGTTTTGCAGATTTAATCAGCTTAATTGGCTTCGGATATGTCAGTGCTTCGGTGTTTAAATAATGACACGGGGGTTCCGGTACCGTCCAGTGTCTGTGGCTCCTTAAACGGGGTAAAACCCACTGCGGCCTAGTGCTGAGCAGAAGCCGCGGGCTCGATTTACCTGCATGCCCGGGGCCCCTGGGTCCACCCCGGTGTCGAGGATCGCGATGAGCACCCCTCGGCCATCGTACTCCGGGAACTTGGTGAGGAACGAGGCAGCGCCGGTCTCTTTTTTCGGAAGTAGCCCGTGGAACGGGAACGGATCTTCAGCGGAATGAACAGACATGACCGTTCAGAACGAGAATGAAAACACAACACGACCGGTATATCGACACAATGTGCGCGAGAACGGAGCGACTTTCTTAAAGGCGCAGTAACACTCAATCTCAGCCACAATAACCACACTCAATTTCACTGTGGGTTATTAAATAATAATTCCACTCGTTAATTTATAACATTATATAGGAATATACGCGGAATATATAACGCGGAACGTTCTCAGAACGCTATCTCAAACGCTCTTCCAAGATAACATTACAGTATTAAAGTTATCTTTCAAAACATTATTTACATCGTCCACGGAACAGTTTTTTCCCCCTAAAAAGTTTTAATTGGACGTTCATCTAATGTTTTACTTTTGAATGTTCTTTGAACGTTCCCATAACAGTTTGATGTTTGCTAATTTAACGTTTTCATTTTCAGAGAACATTAAAAAATAACATTTTTAAAACTTAATGGGAACCATTTTTAGAACATATTTGTGTTAGTTGTGCTGGGCACTGCTCACTTTCTGGGGTGACGTGTATTGATTTTTCCATACAACAGTAAGTGCACTGTGGGTTTAATGGTAAATGTGGCTAAAATGTGTTCAACCACTAGATGGCTTTATTGTTCCACTATGAGTTATTATTAGTGGCCATCGGCTAGTTGTACATGCTATCCAGGTCTGCAATATATTGTGCAGTTTATACAAACAAACTGCTCGATTACTACAACAATGCAGTTAAATTACCATGTAAGAGAAGGAAATAAAATGTGTGTGTGTGTGTGTGTGTGACTTCTAGTGTTTGCTAATGTGAGTATGAGAATCTGGGACAGAAGTGATTATAGAAACATATTAACGCAGCAGCGCAATGGAGGCTTTATGAATATGGATTTTACTGCTGGGTTTTTCTGCATTAAATTTGAATGTGTTTTATTGAGGACATGAAACATTCCTCATTCTATCCAGAGAGATCCTCTTTATTCCTCATGCTAATCTCCATATGGATGCTGTTGCTCAGCCTGGATCCAGTGTGTGCTGTGAGGCGTTTCCAGCTGTGACACCAGAACTCTATAATTGTGTGTGTGTGTGTGTGTGTGTGTGTGTGTGTGTGTGTGTGTGTGTGTGTGTGTGTGTGTGTGAACAGCTATTTCAAGTTCATCTCTGCGTTTCAGTGGCTTGTGAGTGAAATTAAAGCACTGTTGAGCATCTCCATCCGTTATACAGCACACATTAAGAACACTCACACACACACACACACACACACACTAACCCTACTCCTAAACCTACCCATCACACACACACACTAACCCTACCCCTAAACCTGCCCATCACACACACACACACACTAGCCCGACCCCTAAACCTGCCCATCACACACACACACACACACACACATTAACCCTACCCCTAAACCTACCCATCACACACACACACACACACTAACCCGACCCCTAAACCTGCCCATCACACACACACAAACACATTAACCCTACCCCTAAACCTACCCATCACACACACACACTAACCCCACCCCTAAACCTACCCATCACACACACACACACACACACACACACACACTAACCCGACCCCTAAACCTACCCATCACACACACACAAACACATTAACCCTACCCCTAAACCTACCCATCACACACACACACACACACACACACACACACACACACACACACACACACACACACATTAACCCTACCCCTAAACCTACCCATCACACACATACACACACACACACTTTAACCCTACCCCTAAACCTACCCATCACACACACACACACACACTAACCCGACCCCTAAACCTGCCCATCACACACACACAAACACATTAACCCTACCCCTAAACCTACCCATCACACACACACACTAACCCCACCCCTAAACCTACCCATCACACACACACACACACACACACACTAACCCGACCCCTAAACCTACCCATCACACACACACAAACACATTAACCCTACCCCTAAACCTACCCATCACACACACACACACACACACACTAACCCCACCCCTAAACCTACCCATCACACACACACACACACACACACACACACACACTAACCCGACCCCTAAACCTACCCATCACACACACACACACACTAACCTGACCCCTAAACCTACCCATCACAAACACACACACACACACTAACCCCACCCCTAAACCTACCCATCACACACACACACACACACACACACACACACACACACACATACTAACCTGACCCCTAAACCTACCCATCACACACACACACACACACACACACACACACAAACTCTCTCTCTCTCTCTCTCTCTCTCTCTCTCTCACACACACACACACACACACACATACACACTTACTCACTCTCACTCTCTCTCTCACACACACACACACACACACACACACACACACAAACCGGTGGTTTACCACAGGGCGTAGTCAGCTGTGTTTTGACTAAAATAAAGCATCAATGTACAGTTACATCGCCCACGTCACACGCCTCTCTCTCTCTCTCTCTCTCTCTCTCTCTCTCTCTCTCTCTCTCTCTCTCTCTCTCTCTCTCTCTCTCTGTGTGTGTGTGTGTGTGTGTGTCTATAAACACACGCTCCCTTCGCTTGCAACCTGTGCTGTGATATTTGCATGCGGCTGGAGCTTGTAACAAAGTATTGTTTGTCTCAGAATGCTTTGTATATGCGTCAAAGTGTGATGATGCTCCAGAAGTCTATCACTCCAGCCATGCAAACCTCGCGCTGACGTGCACGAGCCTCGGTGCTGTTAAACCGGGCCAGACACCGGTGCTGTTAAACCGGGCCAGACACCTATACCTGCGGGAAGCAACAACAGCCCGTTCTCAGCACCTTCCTCCTCACTGCTGACTAACACTGGGAGATGAGGCATCCGGGACGAATTAGGAAAACAGTTCAATGAGCTTAAGCCAAACAATTAGGCCAGTAAAGCCCACATGATCGAGGCCCAACAGCTCTAGTCCGGATAAGACCCGCTTCAGGGTCATTAAAACATCACCCAGAACTTCATTATCCTTCAGTAAGAGGCTCAGGGACAAATCTGATGTTTATACTGTGGCTGAAGTGGACGCATGACATGAGATCCGTTTCAAATTTCACAAATTTCACTCTTTCTCTTCACAACCAAGATGAGATTTCAGTCACATCACTAAACCTGGTGCTCTCAGGTCATTTTTGACCGATAAATGTTACGTTTTATTTATTTATTTTTATTCTTTACTTCATCGGAATGGTACGAAACTTGGTAAAGGTTTTGGCACTTGCTGTATATGAACACAAAAGGGTTAAAAAGTCATTTCGCGCATTGGAAATGAGAGAGTTTCCTCTAGTGGAAGCGTTTGGTACTGCAGCCACACACACTCTCACTGACGCTCATTTACTGACATATCAGCCTCAAATTTGAAACACAACTTGTTTAGATTTATGGCTTTAATTTTATAATGTTACTTTTTTTAAGTTAACTTTTTAAAACTGTTTTCACTTCAGCAATAATCTGCCAAGTGTCGTGTTTGAGAAGAGATCAAACTTCAGTCTGTCGCTCTGAAGCGTTCCACATTTACCACAATTGGACACTAATTTTCAGGTGTATGCTCAAAAAGTGAATAAACGGATTATAAATGCAGCGTAAATATAATTTAGTATAAATAAATCCCCTAAAAATACAAAAATATTAAATAAAAAACATTATCAAACTAAAATATAGTACATTAATTTCATTGCCAAAAAAATAAAAAAATAAAGAGGATGAATCGACACACGAAGAGCACCAGAGGGTTAAGTTATCAAAATGTTATTTTGTCTGAATGGAATATCAATGTGACATTGATGGGGCAAGTGCAAGTTGGTTAATTTGGTACACTGTAAAATCAACAATAAGTAATGACAACATATTTACATTGCTTTAACTTATTTTAACAAAATACGTTTTTTTATAAGTTATACAAGATTCAACTCATTTTAATGTACTTTAAGTTAAAATGACTTAAACATCCAAGTTGATTGTACTTAAGAATTTAAGGGAGCAACTTTTATTTTCTAAAGTAAAATTACATGATATTAGGCCAAAATTGGGAATGTGGTTCAAAAATAAGTGCAAAAGTGGAACAGTATTGTTTTAAGTGTGTACAATTACAGACTGCGACAATCCTAATTTGGATAACATCTCCAGACAAAACTAAAAAAGCTGATTTTTATGGAGGACCAAACCTGCAGAAATTAATAATGGATGGATGGATGAATGAATGAATGAATAGATAGATAGATAGATAGATAGATAGATAGATAGATAGATAGATAGATAGATAGATAGATAGATAGATAGATAGATAGATCAATAAATGTGATAATAGGAAAATAAATAAAGGAATAAACGACTTGATAAAATAAATATGATTTATTATTAATGTTTTTTTTTATTCTTTTAAATTGTATTTATTTATTATTTTATTTTATTTATTTATATATTTATTTAGGCCTATTTATTTATTTTATTTATTTGTTTATTAATTTATTAATTCATTATTAATTTCTGCAGGTTTGGTCCTCCATAGATTTTGACGCGACGTTTTCGCTAAAGACGCGGTTGTAATGTGATTGTCCCCGCCCACTTCATGACGAAACCGCGCTCTCGTCGAATCAGGACGCGATAAACCTTTCCAGAACCCTCCCCCTTGCTCGCGTTTGAGCTGTGTTGTCGCGGCGCGCGCTTCTCTCAGTCCGGTGAGTCACCGACACCGTGAGAGAGAGAGAGAGAGAGAGAGAGAGAGAGAGAGAGAGAGAGAGAGAGAGAGAGAGAGAGAGAGAGAGAGAGAGAGAGAGAGAGGCGGATAGCGAACGGTTAACGGTAAAGAGCTGGAGCTGCGAGTATGGCGGTCGAAGAGGAAGGTCTTCGGGTTTTCCAGAGTGTCAAAATAAAAATCGGTGAGTTCTGGCGCGAATGAAAGCGAGCGTTAATGCGCGAGACCATTCTAACAGAAATCACACGGTCGCGCGCAGTGTGTCTGTCTATTGTGAGAATGTGTGGATTTTCATACAAATATACTCGAAATGAACGTGTAATAATATCATTCAGCTGTTAGTGGAGATGTATGTGGAGCATTTGATCGTATTACAATGTTAAAATCTCATATATTTGTTTGAATGACGCCTCAGCTTAGTTTAAAGTCTTGACTGGACGCAAATAGCTGCACATCCAGATGCGCGAAAACACGATATTTGTGTCTTTATTCGTGTCTTAAACGTGTGTTTTCCTCCAGTATATAGACACAGATCAGGTCTGGTGTGTGACAGATAACACATTTATGTTCTGATTTGGGATTTTGTAATGTTTCTAAAACATTAACTTGTCCAGTTTTCTTGTCGTGATTGAACGTTATTTATTTAACGTTAAACGGTTTCGATACAACGTTCTCCTAACCGTATTTTTACTCCCAATATTCTTTGAATGTTTAATTATAATATTCCTAGAAGGTTAACATTAACATTGAAGTATTACAAATGGCATTGTTATATCGATGTTCTAAAAATGTTGTTCTCAGAACGTTATTAGAACGTTCTATGAATGTTATTAGAACGTTTTATCTTAACATGTACATGCAGAACATGAAGGTTGTGGTAATGTTCCCTGTTAGTTGGTGTGACAGATGTGTGTGTGTGTGTGTGTGTGTGTGTCATTCCAGCTGTGGATGTTTAGAAGGAGCAGAACACTTTTAGCCCTGGACTCATAAATGATACTCATAAAAAGATGCATCTGAAATCATTTATACAGCGGCACTGCAACAAGTAAAACATGCATATGAAATCATTCTTTCCGACTGAAACTACAGAAATACATGTGATTTTCTTCCTGGACAGACACACATGTTCTCTGTGTTCTTCTCAGTTTGACTGTTGGCATGCGGTTTGACTGATGTAAACATGATAAACAACGAGAAGAAGATTTCTGTTTGACTGTGCATGACATTTGAAATTGTACATTTGTATTGCATAAGTATGGAATCCCATTTCTGCCACATAGGAAACAAAAACATGCTTATTTATGACATTAAATCGAAATTATTACATACTAAGTCAAATTATCAGATAAAAAGTCTTAGTGTGGAAAGTGGAAATGACAGTCAAAATTTTGTCTTTAAATGATAATACTAAGTCACAATTATCAGATGCAAAGTCGAAATTATGACATACGAAGTCATGTTTATGAGATGAAACATAATTACGACATTAAATGTTGAAATTTTGACTCAAAGGTCATAATTATGACATACAAAGTCACAATTATCAGATGTAAAGTCAAATATATGAGTTATATTTATGAGATGAAAAGTCAAAATTAAGACAAGTCTAAATTATGACTTCATATGTATAATTTTATGTATAATAATATGCATAATTATGTCATAATTGCGACTTTATCTCATAAATATGACTTGTATGGCATAATTTTGGCTTTTTATTACGATTTATCAAAGCAGATTTACCTTGTGTGGCGGAAATGGGCTTCCATACCAAAGCATGTGTGTGTGTGAGTGCGTTTATTTGTGCATTGTGTGTGTGTGGGGTGTGTGTGTTTATTTGTGCATTGTGTTTGTGTGTTGTTGTTTTTGTTCTCTTCCTCCATCTCTGCTGTTTCAGCACACACATGAATGAAGTGAATGAGTGTGTATGTGAGAGCTGCTGTCATTGAGTTGTTTTTGACTCCGATTAAAGCAGAACACACACACACACACAGTCTAATCTAATCTCTGAATGGCACAGTAAACGCGCCGCTCCGCCAGGACACGTGTCGAGCGTCGAGCGCTTCTCTTCCATATGCAGCCGCACACATTCATGCGAGACCTAGATATCACTCGCAACACAAACATCAGCTCTTGAACACAAGCAATGAACATAAAAGTTGAACATGCACAGTTTCTGACTAAATATAATGCAAACGCTGGCATTAAAAACAGAAATTATTATTATTAACACCCTACTGTGGGAATACATGGTCCTTTGCTCAACTCTAACTTTATCCGCATACATACAATGCACTCGAGATATACACTCACCTAAAGGATTATTAGGAACACCTGTTTAATTTTTCATTAATGCAATTATCTAATCAACCAATCACATGGCAGTTGCTTCAATGCATTTAGGGGTGTGGTCCTGGTCAAGACAATCTCCTGAACTCCAAACTGAATGTCAGAATGGGAAAGAAAGGTGATTTAAGCAATTTTGAGCGTGGCATGGTTGTTGGTGCCAGACGGGCCGGTCTGAGTATTTCACAATCTGCTCAGTTACTGGGATTTTCACGCACAACCATTTCTAGAGTTTACAAAGAATGGTGTGAAAAGGGAAAAACATCCAGTATGTGGCAGTCCTGTGGGCGGAAATGCCTTGTTGATGCTAGAGGTCAGAGGAGAATGGGCCGACTGATTCAAGCTGATAGAAGAGCAACTTTGACTGAAATAACCACTCGTTACAACCGAGGTATGCAGCGAAGCATTTGTGAAGCCACAACACACACAACCTTGAGGCGGATGGGCTACAACAGCAGAAGACCCCACCGGGTACCACTCATCTCCACTACAAATAGGAAAAAGAGGCTACAATTTGCAAGAGCTCACCAAAATTGGACAGTTGAAGACTGGAAAAATGTTGCCTGGTCTGATGAGTCTCGATTTCTGTTGAGACATTCAGATGTTAGAGTCAGAATTTGGCGTAAACAGAATGAGAACATGGATCCATCATGCCTTGTTACCACTGTGCAGGCTGGTGGTGGTGGTGTAATGGTGTGGGGGATGTTTTCCTGGCACACTTTAGGCCCCTTAGTGCCAATTGGGAATCGTTTAAATGCCACGGCCTACCTGAGCATTGTTTCTGACCATGTCCATCCCTTTATGGCCACCATGTCCCCATCCTCTGATGGCTACTTCCAGCAGGATAATGCACCATGTCACAAAGCTCGAATCATTTCAAATTGGTTTCTTGAACATGACAATGAGTTCACTGTACTAAAATGGCCCCCACAGTCACCAGATCTCAACCCAATAGAGCATCTTTGGGATGTGGTGGAACGGGAGCTTCATGCCCTGGATGTGCATCCCACAAATCTCCATCAACTGCAAGATGCTATCCTATCAATATGGGCCAACATTTCTAAAGAATGCTTTCAGCACCTTGTTGAATCAATGCCACGTAGAATTAAGGCAGTTCTGAAGGCGAAAGGGGGTCAAACACAGTATTAGTATGGTGTTCCTAATAATCCTTTAGGTGAGTGTATATATATATTATATAGCAAATCTCAACTGTGCGACTGTGAGGCATGGTGATATTAAAGGGTCACTCCACCCATTTCAACATTAATCTTTATTGAAAGTGGGTTATATATGTAGTCGAAATGTAAAAGAAATTTTAAATTTGGTGCCCTCTTGACCGAGAAAAGACAGAAAATAACTTTGGGGCGCATTTGTATGTAAGACAACAACTCCCACAATGCACCATGTTGCACAGCTCCGCAAGCCACTCCCACTAATCCAGAACAGCGCAAACATCAGAGAAATCGCTCTTCCGTCTACAAGAAGGCTAGCTGCCAAATGAGTTTAAAATTCATTTCACAAAAAATGTCTAGTTAGTTGTGGCGAGCAGGACGAGGGCGAGGGACGTGAGAGGACGACGCGAGTGATAATGAATGGCACCTGTGCAGCGGTCTCATATCTCTCACGGAGGAGCGGAAGCACAAAAGGAACAGGCCTGATTTTATGTTTTGTTTCTGTTGTGTGTGGCCAGCTGGCTTATACTTTTGTTTTGTATTTGTTTATTTTACTATTAAAACGTTTAAATGTTCGCCGGTTCCAGCCTCCTTCTTCCCACAACAACGAACCCCGTTACATTGGCAAACTCATTAGTGAATTACTCGTTTGTATTTTTTTCTATATGGTGAATTATTGCATGATACCTGCATGTTCAGTCAGGCGAAACTAGGATGGTTCACATCACAACACAAACGTCCGTGTGGTCGTCTGATTCAGAGATTTCGTCCAGGAGAAACTGCCTTGTTGAAATTCTCTGCAGCAGACGGACTCTATCTGTGTCCGTAGCGCACAGCGAGAGCACACGCACCAGCAGTCCGCCCAGCTCAAGCCAGCCCGGGCTCCTCGTCCGCGACAGGCAGCCGCCTCCTGTTCCACCATCAGCCTCAGCTGCTCTTCACTATATTGCGGCTCGTAAAGATAGCCACGAACAGCGGATTCGAGCAGCAGAATTTCAAAATCCTCTTCTTCCATATCATGTTTAGTTTCTTCCGTCATTGTCGTAACTTCCTATATCCACAGCGCTTGTTAGCTTAGCTTATAAACAAGATGGCTGATATTGCTTTCAGTATCTGCAAGTGAAGTCCCACCCACTGATCTGTGATAGCTCTGTTAGCGCATTAGGTCCAACCCCCTATGGGCGGGTTTGAAAGGGTGGGAATTTGTGCTTGTAGTCTATACAGAAATCCCCCCTTTTTACACTTCCTCCTACAATGACGTCAAATGACGATTTTTGCGTCATTGTAGGAGGAAGTGAAAAAGGTAAATAGTAGATTTCTCTCGTCTCAGGGGAAAATGAAAGAATGTTGCACGACCATTCAATAGTATGACTGGTTGTCTAACAATGGACCTCTTAATGCAAATGGGTGGAGTGACCCTTTAAGATATTATAAACATTAACATCATGATTTGAAACGACAAGTATTATGAAAACACACATGAGTTTGACTCGACTGTGAGGACAGAACAAATCACAAACGTAACTATATTATCGCAGAACTATAATCTACTAATTAAATGCGAACATCACATCAATTTGCACACAAATACACATCAATAAATACACAGACTGAGAACAGAAGAAATCCATGTTGGCCTGCGGATTGCAGTTCTGATTGCGAGTCGTTTCCTAACGTCTTCACGCCTCTGTGTGGCGGTTTGGTATTTTTAACCCGATTGCTTCACGAGTTGCGCATGTTTTGGAGAAGTAGTGCCAGATCGTCGGCTCCACTTCACGCTCCTCCAGACAGCGAGAGGAAACCCAGCCTGATCTTCAGTGTGTGTGGTGGATGTTATCGGCCGTCACACCCTGTTTTACAGAACGCCTCGAGTCCAGTTGATCGGGCAGATTCACAGGAACGTCTCTCTCTGCTAGTCAACTGTTGCGTTGTCAAGTTGTCCTTAAACTACATAAATATGTAATGCAGATGCAGTTATAATGGCTGGAGAGCATCTGATGTTTCATATCTGGATGAAAGCCAATACAAATACTTGCCTAATATGTTGCAGAATTATGCAGGAACACACACACACACACAAAAATAGATTTTGCTTTGCATTCGGAATCACAGAAAACTGGAGGGACTGTATTATAATATACAAAGTGTTGATAAATAGTTTCCAGTTTGAACACTGAACCATAAAATAATATTTTTCTCTGAGCTGCTGTGAGTGAGTGGAGGCGGGGCTCATTTGCATATTCATAGAACCGCGCATACTAAATGAAGCAAGCTATTTTAAGACATGAATGAAAAAGACATTTTGGTGATCAAAGATGAGTTTCAAGGGATAAAATGATTGACTACAGTGAACTAATCCTTTAAAGCCTTGAATCCTGGCGTCTCTTGTGCACAGGGCATTATGGGATGGGTGTTTTTCGGAGCGCTGCTGATAATAATTGTGTCACAGGTCAGTAGACTGAGATCTGGCCGGTGTGTCGACGGAAGGAACCGGAGGCTCCCTGTTCATATATGGAGTTCTGCTCCGGGTTTCCCGACGGATCTCGTGTCTAGAGGAAACGCTGAGGGCTTTTAGGGGTCAGGAAACAGGAAACGGTTTCACATCACTTCCTGATTTGGCTGGATGATCTGCAGAGCTGCTTGTGTTTTCCATATTCCTGGGAAGCAGCGGGATAATGCAAACCAGATGTCAGTGCAGAATCATGAATTTCCTTCTGTCACTCACATTACTAATCAACACTGACTCGGTTTACTTTCTAAATTCAGGTTCAGGGTTTGAAATGAACACTTGTTAACGAATGCGTGTGATAATCAGCTGTGGCGAGTAACGCTGGAGCCAATTTGGCGTGTTATTATTATGTTTACTCAGTTTGCTGGGAAGTTCGCGTAAGACAAATCTGTGCTAATACTCGAGAGTCCTCATGATATATAATTAAACACAGTGTATTGCACAGAATCTGCTCATCAAATTGGCCGGTGAGTGATAAAGTTAATTTCAAACCCTGTTCATGATCATATTGTGAATGATTTATGAGTGATGTTTGCGCTGCGTGATTAATCTAATAATCAGGCATATGGAAAAACAACATGCGACCGCTTGCAACATCATGCGTGCTATTGGTTAATCTTAACTAGTAGTCGATTGTCTGTTTAGTTGTTATTTTAGGCCACTTTTGTTGGAGATGCACATTTCTAAACTCTTGCCATTAGTTCACTCAGTCAGCTGGTTTATGTACTGAAGGTTATTGATAGATAACCACCTCTATTGTGTCGTATATCGAGTGAAACCCTTCTGGAGCAAGAACACGTGGGCGGGGCTTGATTGTGTCTGTGGGGAGCTGATTGGATGGTTGTGGTTTGCTATTGGCTGATCTCATGTGAGTGACAGGTTAAAGCCCCGCCCTCGTCATCAGAGAAGAGAAGAGATGCTGCGAGAGGGTCTGATTCAAGATTACCAGGAACATTTAACTTTAATTTAACACAGATCAATCATTTAGAATAAACACTGCAATATTCCATACAAATTTGTGATTTTGACTTGGGGAAGTGATGTCACAGACGGTAATTATGACTCACGACTTGTATTCCAGGAATAGCGCTGAAGAATGAAGTGGTTTTGGAGTACCGGTATTTAGGAAAACTCAAAGTGTAACGAGTTTAATAAATGAGCTGGTTTCCTGTCTTTGTGTCATGCTAATCTGCCAGACGTTTATCCGTGTTTTCATGTAAACCTCAACACACGTTTCCTGTTGACATAACCGAGTGCTCTCATTGGAATATCTGCGTCTGTTGATGGTGGATTCCCGCTTAATATCCGCATATTTCCACCTGCCTCGTGAGTTTCTGTCCTTGTTTCCACCCTCCACACTCGCGCAGGGCAAACACACGCGCGTCCTTCAGAAGTTAACAGAGCACGTCCAATATATAACTCTCATACTGCCGGATTTATGGACCAGCAAAGTCATAATGGCCAGACTAGGGTCAGTTAGCGCACACACTGGAATGTGCAAAGCGAGTTGTCCTGAAAAATGAGTTTAATTTATTTTTTAAACACATTTTTGAAATAATGCTGAGATTAATGTGTTCATTATGTTTGTCACAATTATATTGAATGATATAATATTAACCCTTTAAATGCATCAATGTTTCGCCAAGCATTATTAGCCTACATATATTGAGCCTTTAGCGACACAGATCTATATTTTCTGATTCATTTTATTTAAATAGGGACAATGCACAAGTTAACATTAACCTTGTTTAAAAAACAAAGAGAGATGCATTGTGCCAGGTTGTAGCACAAGTGCTATTTTCCGCCCGTAGTCCCTTGGCAGAGAATAATACAAAACATTAAAATATACAATTTTCTAACCATAAAATTAATTTACAATTAAAACTAACATATGCTCAATTTTCCCCCATTCCTAAAACCAACCCCACCCCACCCCGACAAAACTAAACAATCAAGATCCCTACCTCTCCCAGTACAAAACACACACACACACACACACATTTCATAGATGTGTACAGTTTTGTTGTGACAATAACCATGCTTTTGTCAAACTCGAGAAGGTTTGAGGATTTGTACAGGTAATAAGGTGTGTGGGGAGCGTGTTCCACTGTGTTATAGCCACAAAAGAAAAGGCAGATTTGCCAAATGAGGTTTTGCGATTTGGAATATTGCATTCTCCTCTAGTGGCGGACCGAGTAGCTCTTTTTTTTTCAGAGTTGAGCTCAATAAATTTTTTTAGAGGAGGGGCGACAGCATTATGAATGATTTTAAAAAGTAAACAGACATTCGAATGCATTATCAAATTTCCAAAATTTAAAATATTATACTTAGTCATTATTTTACAGTGGTGATATTGACGAGTCTTTTTATCATGGATCTTAAGGGCTGTTTTATATAAAGATTCAAGTGGTCTCAAGCTTGTCTTTCCTGCTTGAGCCCAACTTGTCATGCAATACATAAAATGCGGGACAATCATTGCACTTAAGTAGGTATTTGATGCCTCAATGGTAAGAGAGTTTCTTATATGCCTGAAATTTATAAGATTAAATTTCAGTGCATTTCTCAATTTTTTAACATGTTTTTTAAAGGTTAGAGTTGGGTCCAGCGTTAAGCCCAAATATTTGAATTCGTCCACATTTTTAATAGTATGCCCATTCACAAAGACCTCAGGACATTCCCTAAGTTTGCATCTATTTTTAAAAAACATGGTTACCGTCTTTTCAGTGTTCAAAGTAAGACATGAGTTATGTAACCACTCAACGACCTTATGCATTACATTCGTTAATTTTAAAGCAACCTCTGTAGCATTTTTCCCATGAGTGTACAGCACAGTATCATCTGCATACATTATTAAATCAATACCATTACATACTAATGGAAGGTCATTTATGTATATACTAAAAAGCAGCGGCCCTAAAATTGACCCTTGCGGGACCCCCATGGTACATCTTTTCAATGGGGAGAATGTATTGTTCATCCGCACGCACTGTTGTCGTCCACTCAGATAAGATTTGAACCAGTTTTGTGTGTTTATTGCAAGATTGTATTGTGCCAATTTGCATAATAGTATCTCATGACTAACCGTATCAAAAGCCTTGCTTAAATCAAGAAAGACTGCTCCCACCACACCACCTTGATCTAAATTTGTTTTAATTTGTTCAAGGAAGTAGCAGCAGGCTGTTTCAGTTGAGTGTTTTTTCCTGAATCCAAATTGCATAGGATGTAAAAAGGCCTTAGAGTCAAGGTGAGCAATTAGTTGTTCTGCTACAACCTTTTCAATGACCTTTGAAATGACCGGAAGGATGCTAATAGGTCGGTAATTACTAACCTCTTGTTTGTCACCAGATTTATAGACCGGGGTCACAATAGCAAGTTTTAAGACACCTGGGAAGGTGCTTTCATTAATTGATTTATTTATTACTTTAGTTAAAGGTGTGGTCAAGGATTCTATATGAGTTTTTAAGAAAGCAGTATCAAGACCGTAGATATCCTTTGCTTTGCTATTAGCAAGTGTTGAGAGTATTTTACTAACCTTTATATCGTTTGTGGGTGTCATAATAAAACCAGCACTATCACAGACCAAAGAATAATTAAAAGTTTTTTTAGTAAAATTCTGACCCAGTGTTTCCACGGAATTCAAAAAATAATCGTTAAATTCTGTTGCAATAGCTAAACTATCATGTTGAATTTCATTATTTATTTTGATCTGTAAGTTTTCATGCTTAGACTTATCCTTGCCAGTTAATTTATCAATAGTCTTCCATAGTTGTTTACTATTCCCTTTTGCTTCTCTAATGATTTCAAGGAAAAATGATGCTTTAGCCTTTCTAAGCTGCATTGTAACCTTATTTCTCAGACCTTTATAAATTAGATGATCAGTAGTTAAACCTGATTTTAAAAACCTTTTTAAAGAGGCATCTCTTTTTTTCATTAGTTGCCAGAGATTACTATTAAACCAAGGCAATATATGTAAAGCTCTAGGTTTTTTGGCTATTGTTTTTGTATATCTTGATATTATTTCTTTAAGGGCTGACGTTATTTCATTGCATGCTTGCTCACAGGGTTTATTTTCAACAGTGTCTCTCCAATTTGTTTGCTTTATTTCATTCTCAATTTGTGTTAACTCTCTCTTTGGAATATATGATATAGCGGGATTTCCTTTCACTGTATTTTGGTCCCTGTACCGTGATTTGGTCAATTTCCTAGCAGCTAACGTGAGATTATGATCTGACAAGCCAGTAACAAGGTTGTATGTTTTAATTATCCTTTCTGGTTTATTTGTAAAAACTAAATCCAATAAGGTTTGAGAGGATTTAGTTATTCGTGTAGGTTTATTTATCTTTTGTACCATATAAAATGTTTTTGCAATATCTTTAAGCTTTTTTCTGCGTGATTTATCGAGCCAGTTTAAGTTGAAGTCACCCATTAGTATAACTTCTTTGCTTTCATGTTGTTTAAGGGTTGCAGATAAACAGCTAAAAAAATCATTTGTGGCAGTAGGTGGACGATAGACTGCAAAGATAACGAAAGACATTTCGGGGGACAATGTAATAGTAACCCCTATACACTCCAGGGTGTTTTCATTCATATCTATTTGTTTACTTAAAATGCTCTCCTTAACATAAATTAAAACCCCACCACCTTTCCCTTGACTTCTGTCTCGTCTGTACACCTTATAACCCGGGATATTAAATACTGATAAAGGAGTTGTTGGAGTTAGCCAAGTTTCAGTGAGACACAAATAGTCAAGATTTGAGTCCGTTAGCAAATGTTCCAATTGTTCAGTTTTAGATACAACGCTGCGTATATTCAAATGTCCACCAAAAACTCCTTTCGGTTTTGTTTTCGGGTTCCATAATACGCTCGCATGGTTAACAGTCTGAAACAGTTTTGTTTGATGCTGTTTAATAAACACGGTGGCAGTCTGTGAGGATTTTGTGTGATTTTTACCTCGTAATCCTGTAGGGAGAGCGTCACAGAAGTAGGACATCGGTCTCTCCACATGTCCACGGGGAACGGACTCGTAGTTAGCAGGCCCCGGGTTTAGATGGATGTCCCCACATAACAGAAGAATACTACAGAAGATGATGGAATAACCCTGTTTCGCTGGTATGGAGGTCGATTTCTGTCTGCGCTGCTCACGTTTGCTAGACGGGAACCGGTCAGATGCTCGTCCGTCATCCAGAAAGTTGGAATATAAAATGTATGTGTAAATGTAAATGTAAAATTTATAATAATGTAAAATGTTATAATATTTTAAAACGGATGGATCTCTAACTGCCGCAATAGTATAAAACTCTCTTGATATTTGAATTACAAAAGAATAAAATTAGGCATATTTTGTTACCTTTTGGAAAGCGAGTTGTCTGAAAAATTAGTTGACTAGTTTTTTTTTTTTTTTTTTTTTTACAAATTTTTAAAAATAATGCTGAGATTAAGACGTTCATTATGTTTGTCACATTTATTATGAATAATACTAACCCCTAAATGCATCAATGTTTCGTCAAGCATTAGCCTACATATTCAGATCTTTAGCGACCCTGATCTATATTTTATAATAATATAATATTTTATGATATTATAACATACATGGGGGGATCTATAACTGCCGCAATAGTATAAAACTCTCTTGATAACTTGATAGTCTTTTTTACTTCAGAATTTCACGTTTAATTCAAAGTTTTTTTGAATTAAAAATTTTCAAAATTTTATGAAACATTTCACTCAGCTTGTGTTTATTTCTGTAATGCTGGGAAGCTGGAGGTTAAATCTGTTTTTTTAACTGGACTGGTAGTTAGTCTTTAATTTCAGCAATATAATTCATGTTCACCATGTAACTGCACTGTATCATTTAGTATCTTGCATGATAGATTGTAAACTGGTGTAATGACTGTCTCTATCATGCACAGTCATCTTAATAAAGTTGTCCTATTGGGAGGGACGGCACATTACATCGCTCTCACCAGTCTGATCACAGTTAACCAGTTAACCCCTGCTGGTTACACCACTCTCAGTAGTCTGATGATCACAGTTAACCCCTGCTGGTTACACCACTCTCACTAGTCTGATCACAGTTAACCCCTGCTGGTTACACCGCTCTCACTAGTCTGATCACAGTTAACCCCTGCTGGTTACACCACTCTCAGTAGTCTGATGATCACAGTTAACCCCTGCTGGTTACACCGCTTTCACTAGTCTGATCACAGTTAACCCCTGCTGGTTACACCGCTCTCACTAGTCTGATCACAGTTAACCCCTGCTGGTTACACCACTCTCAGTAGTCTGATGATCACAGTTAACCCCTGCTGGTTACACCGCTTTCACTAGTCTGATCACAGTTAACCAGTTAACCCCTGCTGGTTACACCACTCTCAGTAGTCTGATGATCACAGTTAACCCCTGCTGGTTACACCGCTTTCACTAGTCTGATCACAGTTAACCCCTGCTGGTTACACCGCTCTCACTAGTCTGATCACAGTTAACCCCTGCTGGTTACACCACTCTCAGTAGTCTGATGATCACAGTTAACCCCTGCTGGTTACACCGCTTTCACTAGTCTGATCACAGTTAACCAGTTAACCCCTGCTGGTTACACCACTCTCACTAGTCTGATCACAGTTAACCAGTTAACCCCTGCTGGTTACACCACTCTCACTAGTCTGATCACAGTTAACCAGTTAACCCCTGCTGGTTACACCACTCTCACTAGTCTGATCACAGTTAACCCCTGCTGGTTACACCACTCTCACTAGTCTGATCACAGTTAACCAGTTAACCCCTGCTGGTTACACCACTCTCACTAGTCTGATCACAGTTAACCAGTTAACCCCTGCTGGTTACACCACTCTCACTAGTCTGATCACAGTTAACCAGTTAACCCCTGCTGGTTACACCACTCTCACTAGTCTGATCACAGTTAACCAGTTAACCCCTGCTGGTTACACCGCTCTCACTAGTCTTATCACAGTTAACCCCTGCTGGTTACACCACTCTCACTAGTCTGATCACAGTTAACCAGTTAACCCCTGCTGGTTACACCGCTCTCACTAGTCTTATCACAGTTAACCCCTGCTGGTTACACCACTCTCAGTAGTCTGATGATCACAGTTAACCCCTGCTGGTTACACCGCTTTCACTAGTCTGATCACAGTTAACCAGTTAACCCCTGCTGGTTACACCACTCTCACTAGTCTGATCACAGTTAACCAGTTAACCCCTGCTGGTTACACCACTCTCACTAGTCTGATCACAGTTAACCAGTTAACCCCCTGCTGGTTACACCACTCTCACTAGTCTGATCACAGTTAACCCCTGCTGGTTACACCACTCTCACTAGTCTGATCACAGTTAACCAGTTAACCCCTGCTGGTTACACCACTCTCACTAGTCTGATCACAGTTAACCAGTTAACCCCTGCTGGTTACACCACTCTCACTAGTCTGATCACAGTTAACCAGTTAACCCCTACTGGTTACACCACTCTCACTAGTCTGATGATCACAGTTAACCCCTGCTGGTTACACCACTCTCACTAGTCTGATGATCACAGTTAACCCCTGCTGGTTACACCACTCTCACTAGTCTGATCACAGTTAACCAGTTAACCCCTGCTGGTTACACCACTCTCACTAGTCTGATGATCACAGTTAACCCCTGCTGGTTACACCACTCTCACTAGTCTGATCACAGTTAACCAGTTAACCCCTGCTGGTTACACCACTCTCACTAGTCTGATGATCACAGTTAACCCCTGCTGGTTACACCACTCTCACTAGTCTGATGATCACAGTTAACCCCTGCTGGTTACAACCACTCTCACTAGTCTGATCACAGTTAACCAGTTAACCCCTGCTGGTTACACCACTCTCACTAGTCTGATGATCACAGTTAACCCCTGCTGGTTACACCACTCTCACTAGTCTGATCACAGTTAACCAGTTAACCCCTGCTGGTTACACCACTCTCACTAGTCTGATCACAGTTAACCAGTTAACCCCTGCTGGTTACACCACTCTCACTAGTCTGATGATCACAGTTAACCCCTGCTGGTTACACCACTCTCACTAGTCTGATCACAGTTAACCAGTTAACCCCTGCTGGTTACACCACTCTCACTAGTCTGATCACAGTTAACCAGTTAACCCCTGCTGGTTACACCACTCTCAGTAAAGTGATTGGTTGTTGTTTGGAGGCTCTTCAATTGTGAAATAGACTTCATTTAGCTGTTTTTTAGTGGATCGTTTGAGATTGTATTTTTCATTTTTCAGAATTTCTTGTGAAAACAAACTTACTGGAAACATGTCAACATTTCATTGACAAATCTTCTTATGCATAAATGTTAATGTGAAATTAAAAATCAGTTCTGAGTGTTTTGGTTTCACTCTCAAGCCTGAAAAGGAAATGCCATTTGAAACTCTACACCCACTTCCTGTTTTGCTGCACGGGGTTGTTGTCAGTAAATGGGTGTAGCGTGCAGTCTAACTCCAGCGACTCTCAGACGTTCGTTTTTAAATATCACAGGGTTTGATAAACCTGTCTGAAAACAATCATTATTTCTGCAGGTCCCGCTAATGGAACAGAAAAGACACACTGGTGGCAATGTGACCTTATCCTAGAGTCAGCATTAAAGTGAAGTTGTGCTAGTTTATTGTTCCATATTGTGTCGTATATCG